>NW_017307141.1:453546-557106 GCF_000935625.1 Nanorana parkeri | reverse complement strand
AATTGCCCTGTTGCCCCCCCCTGGATCCGCCACTGGTGATCATCCTGCACTGAGCATCTATATGCATTTCAAATCTTTGCACAACCCAGCAGCAGTTCCAAAGCAAAAAAATATATATTTTTACAAAGAAAAGTTATGAAACATAACAACAAAAAATATGTTCTAAAAACATTAAATCAACAAACAAACTTTGATTTTCAGTCAGCATCTGTGACTCTAAAGTCCAGCAGGATAACGGCTGCTGTAACAATCATTAGCGACTAGTAATTGACTATGAAAACTAAAAAGTTACATTCATCACCTCGATTCAAAAAATGACAGCTGGACTCTCTTTTATGCAGCACCCCCATTACCATAAACTACCTTTTTTTTTTATTAAAGTAGAACTAAACTCTCAATTACAATGAATATTTTTGCAGTCCTTGCCCCCAATAGGTGGATTGTTGGGTCTATTTTACAAAGATATCTATTTGTAAATATGAAGCATTATTCATTAAAAACTTACCTTGGTGCACACTACTCCTAAAACTTCCTTCCACGGGCATGTGTGCTTAGTTTACGAATTTGTCATGTTTAGTTTACTAATTTATATTGAGATTGTAGTCCATCGCAGGAGTGGTGGCTACTTTGAAACACACACGGGGACCAAAAGTAGTCACCCTCCAGAAGGAAGGACTGTGTCAGCACCAAATTGGATGATTGATTTGCAGCTGCATGACGCACAAATAAGAAACATTTTTGTTAATAGGGTACTTAAATGTATTTTTAAGATTTAACTTCCGAGTTTAGTGTCACTTTAGGAGCCGACTGTCATCTGCGCTCTGGGATTGCCCGAAGCCTCCTGGGATACACGAGTATGCCAAACAGGCTGCAACTGGGGGCTATGTCATTTTCAACTACACAAGTAAGGCGGGGAACCGTAAATGATTTACAAAAAACAAGCAATTTTGTAACACAAGGGGTTAAAAAGTAATTCAGAGGAGAGAGAAGAATGAGGGCAAAGTTCTATAAGCACATTATATATAGATATATAGATATATACATAAGCATGCATACTAAAAAAACACATTTGATTAGGGATGTTTAGAGTGAGGACAGGAGTGTGTGCACAGGATGATGGCATGGAGGGGTTCAGTGTCATGACACACTCACCAGACATAATGGCAGTGATCAGTCCCCGGGTCAGTCCAGGCAGGGATGGAGGCTGGGAAGGGGAGCACACTGACCCTCCTCCATACACATGGCTCCTATTATGTGCACACTTCCTGTTTACTTCCCCAATGAGAGCTCATAGAGGGAGACTTCTCACTGCTTATGTCCTATCACCAGTCACTGCACAAACATTGTTACATGTATGTGTCACCAGATGTAAAGTGCAACAGGGGACACCTGTGTGCCATCATTGAAAATTATTCTCCATGCTGTCAGGGTCCGCACGGTCTTAGGCTTTGTGTCTAGCCTTTTACGGGAAAGGTCATTTGAGACCAGATGTGATTTGAATATTTTCTATCGCCTTTTACCTAGTAAGTACTGCCGGCAAAGTGATATGGCGCCTGCACTGCTGGAGCGCTGTAAGGCGAGCTCCAGTCAGTATAGATAGAATGCTTGTGGATAACGCCGTCTGTGCTGCCCCCTGGTGGGTGAAGGGCGGCGGAGTAGCGCACAGGAACTGCTTTCAGTCCATGGCTGACACGGAAGAGGAAAACTTGCAGAGCCAAGTAAGTGGAAGGCATGGCGGAGTGTGCAGCCTGTCATTATACTGACTTCTAACAGCAGAGCCATATCCAGGACTGCTATGTCTGATTCTGTGTGATACACAACTGACGTGTTTGATCCCATGTGCTTTTAGTCACATGTATGTTTTAATAAAATAGAAAGAGCATTTGTTATATATTTCATTAGTTTTAAAGGAAACCTGCAATGACATAAAGTTGGGTGTTGTTATTGCTGCCGATTGCCTTTTGTGAATTTTGGTTGCTTGGCTTGAGTCCAATTGGCCAATACACAAAGGGCTCATTCACACTGATGAGAATCTGCCATTCTTAAAGTAGAGCTATGGTGTAAGTGTTTTTCCCCATAGTTCTCCTAAAGGCCGTGACACACTGCACGCAAAGCTGGGCTATACCGACGCGCTGGTTTATTCGCGCGAGCTAATTGTTCATCTCGGCACGCTCAGCTCTGCGAGCTCTCGCAAGCTGAGGTGCCGAGAAGAAAGTGACATGACACACTGCTCGCAAAGGCAGCGCGCCACCGCTCCGCGCTGCTTCGCGTGCAGTGTGTCACGGCCTTATGGGTCACGGGAGGACATATACTAGCGTCCTCCCGTGACCCAAAGCTATATAGCGAGCTACAGCTTGCGGTATACTGAGACCGCCTCAGCCGGGACGGATCCCGACATTACTGTTGAAATCCACCCAGCTGTGTGAGTGACATCTGGCTCTGCCTAATTAGAGGCAGAGCCAGCTGTGCCCGCCCCCTCCCCGTCCGTTCCTCCAATCAGAGCTGTAGGGGAGGGGAGAATCCTTGCGGGGAGCCGTGACTGACAGTTATTGCTCTCTGCAGGGAGATGATTGAGAAGTGAGCGAGTGACGTTATGTGTTCGCTCACTTCCCGATCTATTGAGCCGACGTGTGACAGTTTAATTATCACAGGCCGGCTTGAACTATGAGGTTGAGTGTAAATCACTCACCTCATAATTCTCCTTTAATGATGGGGAACCTAGCTAGCCCAGAGGTGGGCAACTCCAGCCCTCCAGCTGTGCTTTAACTACAAATGCTAACATGCCTCTGGGAATTATGCCTGTAACTGTCAGTCTTGCAATGCCTCATGGGACTTGTAGTTCCACAACAGTTGGAGGGCCGGAGTTGCCCAACCCTGACCTAGCTCCATGCACACATTGGGGGGAATTCATAAAAAGTATCTGAGACAAACCATGTCTGAACTGGAGCGCAGCCAATCAGCTATTACATTTTCATTTTATAAGCTGTGTGGGAAAAATGAAAGACAGACACTGATTGCTTTCTACTTGCAATGGCACCAGTTGAGACAAGTTTTAATTTGACACAGACACTTTAAGGGGAATTTATCAACACTGGAGCAGACTAAATATGGAGCAGCTGTGCATGGCAACCAATCAGCGTATCTGTCTCATTTTCAAATCTTATCTGAACAAACTGAAAAGAGAAGCTAATTGGTCGCCACGGGCAACTGCTCCAGATTGTGTCTGCTCTAATTTTTTAAAATTCCCCTCTGAATATTTAATTCCTACCATTGCATGCAAACAGCCATGGCCAGGTGTGCACACTACACAAATCATTGGCCGGAGCCGGCACTGGTATAAGCGCTTACATGCCAGTAGGGCCTCTGACCAGACCTAGACGCAGACGGTTAGCATCCAGGGCCGGTAGTTCTCACCACACACAGACTGGAAGCAGCTAATCACCCTAGTTTGTGAGTGTGCCATGATGCCTTTCTACTGTTCTTCTGACCAGACCTAGACGCAGACGGTTAGCATCCAGGGCCGGTAGTTCTCACCACACACAGACTGGAAGCAGCTAATCACCCTAGTTTGTGAGTGTGCCATGATGCCTTTCTACTGTTCTTCTGACCAGACCTAGACGCAGACGGTTAGCATCCAGGGCCGGTAGTTCTCACCACACACAGACTGGAAGCAGCTAATCACCCTAGTTTGTGAGTGTGCCATGATGCCTTTCTACTGTTCTTCTGACCAGACCTAGACGCAGACGGTTAGCATCCAGGGCCGGTAGTTCTCACCACACACAGACTGGAAGCAGCTAATCACCCTAGTTTGTGAGTGTGCCATGATGCCTTTCTACTGTTCTTCTGACCAGACCTAGACGCAGACGGTTAGCATCCAGGGCCGGTAGTTCTCACCACACACAGACTGGAAGCAGCTAATCACCCTAGTTTGTGAGTGTGCCATGATGCCTTTCTACTGTTCTTCTGACCAGACCTAGACGCAGACGGTTAGCATCCAGGGCCGGTAGTTCTCACCACACACAGACTGGAAGCAGCTAATCACCCTAGTTTGTGAGTGTGCCATGATGCCTTTCTACTGTTCTTCTGACCAGACCTAGACGCAGACGGTTAGCATCCAGGGCCGGTAGTTCTCACCACACACAGACTGGAAGCAGCTAATCACCCTAGTTTGTGAGTGTGCCATGATGCCTTTCTACTGTTCTTCTGACCAGACCTAGACGCAGACGGTTAGCATCCAGGGCCGGTAGTTCTCACCACACACAGACTGGAAGCAGCTAATCATCCTGTTTCAATGCGGCCACAGCACAGAGTGCTTTTGCGTCCAGATAAATAGTTCAGCCATATATGAACAAATGGAGACTCAATATATTGTGTGAATATTCATATCAGCTATCCAAGCATGTGATAGAACATTCCGGTTCACTTTGAATATCCTGTCATGTGCAGAGAAAATGAGTAAACAGGACTTTGCTTTTCATACCTTTTGAATAACTGAAATGAATATTTGCACAAGTTATTGTATGTGAAAATTCTCAGCTCCTTGACTAAGTCAGCCTCAGTGACGCTTTTTATGAAAGTGAACCTCTAATGGCCCATGTAGGCATTAGGTTTACTTTATATTGCAGTACATACTCCCCTTTCCTCACCGCACAGCTGATGGACATATCTGGTACATCCAGTTGGTGATTGGCCCCGTGCTGTCACATGGGCCCCCGTGTAAGCTCCTTCTGGAAGTTGGACTTTATCTTACACAGGGTTCATCCATGGCTGATAGGAGCTGTTGGGGTGTGAAAGAAGGGTAAGACCTGCTGAGAATGGAGGGAATAAAAGGAACCTGTTGCTTTGTTTGCATGAGTAAAGGTGCCCATACACCTTACGACCATCACAAGACTTTTGTCTTGCGATGGTCGTAAGCTTATTGAAAGCTCGTACGATCTGCCCATCCAGATTTCCCGCGATTCTCGCACGAGAATCGTACAGTGTATGGGCACCTTTAAGCACATGCTTCACCTTTTGGTAGGTGTTACCCTTTAATAAATGCAGCAGCCCAGCTGGTCCTATATTACTCTTTTTCCTTGATTAGCAATCTTCACTGTGCTGCCCACTTGGGAGTTGTACAGCCTTGCATCTGTAAACCACTTATAATTGGACCAGAATGAGCTCCAAACACATGTTCCAGAACTGTATTACGTGTTTTTGGGGCTAATTCTGGTTCAACTACATGTAGATTCCTCAAGCCAAGTTACCTCTTTACTGGGAAGGCCTCTGCTTTGTAGAAACCTGCCAAACAAAGACATTTGGCCCCAGTGGCGTCACTAGGGGGGTGCGGCCCACTCCCGATGACACCAAAATGACTGACAGTCATTTTGGTGTCACCCCCTCTGAAAAGTCGTGCACTCGGTCATGGACCGAGACAGTTGCACAAGAGAGGAGGGGACCCAGCGGCATACCTTATCCCGTCGGGTGAACGTCCCCTCCTCTCTCTGCCAGCATCCATCACCAAGATTGCCGCGCATGTGCGTGGCATCATTGTGCACGTGCTTGATGACGTCAAGGCAGGAGGTCACCCAGTACCCGATCCGGGTGACACACGGCCTCTGGACACCCCCTGTTTGGGCCTATTAAATTCAAAACAATAACCACTTACAAAGCCATCCACAACTCTGCCCCCAACCTGGTCTCAAAGTATCACCCTAACCGTCCACTCCTCCCAAGACCTACTGCTGTCTAGCTACCTAATCAACTCCTCCCATGCTCGCCTCCAGGACTTCACTAGAGTCTTTCCCATCCTTTGGAACTCCCTACCCCAACCTGCCCGGCTATCTCCTACTCTGTCTGCCTGGCGATACCTGTAGACACATCTCTTCAGGGTAGCCTATTCCTCCTCAACCTATCCACTGAACTATTACGTTCTCAAACAATTCATCCCCACACAGCTACCACCTCTTCTATACCTTTTAGATTGTAAGCACATCCCTTCTTACCATCTTGTCTCGATTTTGTATTGTAACTGTAATGTCTTCCTTATATTGTAAAGCACTGCGCAAACTATAAAAATCCTGTAGAGTAATAATATTAAATAAACTGGACCCAGCGCCTTGTCTCTGCTTCTACTGGGATTACTTCTGTAAACATCCATGTTGGGTTTACTTTAGCCTGGGTATAAATGTTCCATGCCCCTATTCATTTCTACTGAGAGAGGCATAATCTACAGGACCTTTGGAGGGCACGATGGGTACGGCTCCTCATAGGTATAATATTTGGGGCAGTATTGCGATGCGCAGGCTGAAGAGGGCCCAGCGAAGATGTTTTGTGTAGCAAGGCTTTGCAGCTTCTGATGCGGCCGCACAGTAAATGATCAAGGATCAGGGTGGGTATAAGGCCAGGGGATTGTTGAAATCACTGAAAAAATTAGGGAATTGACCCTTGAGGAGGTTTAGGAGTTGAAAGGGCACAGAATCTATATATTGTTGCATTAGTCAATGGAGTCCTGTGCAGATGTTGGGCTCGAATAGCACAACTTCTGATACCACCCCTGCAGGTATGCAGTCACTAAAGAGTTAAGGTACAACTCCTGATCCGCATATTTGTGCTGGGTTTGTGACAAAAAATGTAAACTAGAGCATTAGCACAACAACCATGAATCTAGTACCCAGGACTTCTGATATGCATACTTGCATATTGGTGATTCTACATGTTTGGGGTGCAGTTTTGTTAAAGTGGATCAACAGTCATACAACCCCATCCTTCAAACTGTACTAGTCAGTTGTGGATGATGTATATTTTGCAGCCACTATATTATGGGATCAGGCTATCATTGGGAAGCTCTTCCCTTCTGCCATCAATAGACCTCCCTTCTGCCATCAATGTAATTTGGTGATCATAGTCCTGAGTGGGTGGCAAATGCATCTGAAGATGTTAAACACATATGAGATAATCTAAGAGACTAGAAGGATAGGGGTGCCCAAGTACTTTCACATGTTCAAAAGTGCTCTGCTTCTTTTCATCAAGAATGATATATGTTTTAGGTAGTTGTCTTTTAAATAACTGCTTTGTCATATTAAACTGTGCCAAATAAATTCTATTAAACAGTACAAATGTAGATTTTAAGGATAGTTCCATTTAAAAGCGGGCCTATTCTCATATGTTAGCAGACTTGCTGGGGAAGATGAGGATAAATAGTAATTTAGGTTTTGAATAGTTTCTTTTCCTAGAGAGAGTTCTGCTTTTGGTTCCCACCAGTGCCACTTACAGCACTGTAGTAAATCTGGAGCAGCATTTTCCCAAAGGAAAGATATATTTTAGATCTTCTATTACACTTTATCTCAATAATAGGTCCATGTTAATGACACTTTTTTCCCCCCTTTTTGTTTTTAGATTGATGAGATTGAAGCTTTATCTTCCATCTATGGTGATGATTGGTGTGTAATCGATGAAGCCGCAAGAATATTTTGCATAAAAATCTCCAACTCGCTTGATCAACCAGAATGGACCCTTTGTCTGCAGGTAACAAGGGAAAGAATAAGTTGCTGTGCGTCATAGATTTACTTTATGTAATGTGGAAATATAAAATTCCGTTCCCAGGTCCAACACATGAATATTTATTAAGTAAATGTAGTTCAGTAACCTCTAGCAACCAATAAGTCCAGCAAGTTTTAATATAAAAATCTTTACCCCGATACTTGGGGCATCTATCTACCAGTTGTACCTTCAATGTGGCTGCCCGCTAAGGGCCTGGACTCTCCAAAACTTCTCCAAACTTGAATTCCTGAAGAGGCGCATGAGGTGTGAAACGCGTTAAATTGTGAACCACTCCAACAACTAAGAGGCTGCATTTGATGTTGAAGACATTTGGGACATCTATCTTTGACTGTTTTTTCCACTTAGTTCCTTTTCCTTGGAGTGATATTTGGAGATCTTTTGTTACATATTCTGATGGAAGCTTTCGCTATGTTAATATCAATCATGTTTCTGATGCAATCTTATGGGGTGTTTTTTATTCAACAATTTTTAACACATTTTGATCAAATAAAGGAATGTTTTTATGCAAATATCTTTTGTAATTATTCTTGGCTATGTCACAAGGCACCTAAAAAGCCCCATTTATCCCTTAGTTTTTTTTAAAATGTGAATATATATATAGCAACTCAGTTCCAGTGAACCATTTAAAAAGAGAAGGCAAGCATTTGTTGGCTTTACTCCTCTTTTGGGTTATATGAATACATTTCTTAATGTCCTCCCGTGACCCAAAGTCAGAATATAGTGGGCTACTGCCCATTATATGCTGACAGCACAGAGCCGTGCGGCAGCCAGGAAGGGTCCTGACAATATTGTCAGGATCCACCCGGCTGTCTGATTCTGTGCCTCTCTAGATTCAGAACCATCTGTGCCTACCCTCTCCCCTGTCTATTCCTCCAATGAGTGCTGGAGGAACAGAGAGGGGAGGAGGAATCGCTGGGGGGAGTGGTGACTGACAGTCACTTCTCTCTGCAGGGAGGGGACAATGAGCGTTCAGCAGTCACAGGGTGTCCCACACCAGCTCTAACTATTGGAAAGTATATTTTACTTTCCCAATATTTCTCCTTTAAACACACCTTGGAAGAGTCTGTTGCACAGAATGTTTGCTCTATGCCCAGATTCACTGCTTTGTAATATGCCCCTATGTGTTTTATAATTTTAAGCTCTGATTTATTTTCTTATCAGCTGCTCAGTTTGGATGGCCCGGGTTCCTGACAGGTTTATTTTATTGGTGTATTGTGTGACAGAAAGAGACATAGAGCATGAAAAAGTATGCTACAATATTTAAAACGAATAAACTGCATTAATTGTCCTACATGTCTAATGTTGAAACAAATGCACTAATTCCTGTAATTTTCTGCAGGAATAGAAACCGTTGTTTCTTTTCTACATGTCATTTTCTGTTTCTTCTAGGTGATTCTGCCACCAGAATACCCAGCCACCGCACCACCTCTTTATCAGCTAAAGTAAGTTCCACATGCTTGGTTTAATTTGTTATATGGGAGAAAAAGCTGAAACTATTTTAACTTCTGATGTGGTAGAAGTTATTACCACTGCATGGCATTATATGCACTTCTTCCATCAACAGCCCATTCAGCCTGTTCAGAGAAACTTTCCTTGATTTAGATCAGATTTTGAGTTCCTTTTGGGTAATGTTTTCAGACCACCTTTACTTAAAGTGACACTAAAGTCAGGAGTTAAATCTTAAAAAATGCATTCAGAGAGGATTTGAGGATCTACAGCTGAGTGATACACAAATGAGATCCATTTTTGTTAATAGTTGGGGTACTTGAATGCATTTTTAAGATTCAACTCCTTAGTTTAGTGTCACTTTAACCAACGTTCTTCAGTGATGACATTAGGCCTATGGCTTCACACCATTTCCTGGATTTGCACATTTTGGTACCATTTTAAAAGCATTGTATGTCATATGATAAGCCAACAGAAACCTTTTGCATATTTTCCCCCTTTTATTGCACCTAGCCTGCACAGATGCAGCTGCAATGTTTTTTTTACTGATATACTGTAATCTAATTGTTTTATCCTTTTGTACTAGAAGTTGTATTTACCATAAGGCCTCGTTCACACCACATGCAGTGCGTTTGAGGCAGTCCGGAACGCCTGCCTCGCAGGCGTTCCGGCTCACTTTTTTGCCGGGCTGGAGGGGGCGTGGCGGGCCATTGAAGTGAATGGCACCGTAGCCACGCCCTCCGGCCGCAATGCGATCGCCCCCACGGGATCGCAAGGCACATTGTGCCTGCAGTGCGTTCCGGTGCGATCAAAATGCTGCAAGCAGGTTTACGCACCTGTGTGCATTACTCCATTGAAAGCAATATACAGTGGTATCTCGGTTCACGAACTTAATTGGTTCCACGATTCTGGTCGCGAACCGAATTGGTTGTGGACCGAATCACATTTTCCCATAGGGTTCAGTGTAAATGAGGTTAATCTGTTCTTGCCCCTATGAATGCGGTCGCGAACCGATTTTTGGTTGTGAACTGAATCACATTTTCCCATAGGGTTCAATGTAAATCAGGTTTATCCGTTCTGAACCATATAAAAAAAAAAAATTTAACCACAAGTTTCTTTTTACCACCATTCTTGCTCTGCACATTCATTTCACCTTCATTAGTGCTCTTCACATTCTTGTCCCCTTCATTTTATTACGCTGCACTTTCTTTTTACCACCATTCTTGGTCTGCACATCCTTGTCCCCTTCAATACTGCTCTGCACATTCTTGTCACCTTCATTAACGCTCTGCACATTCTTGTCACCTTCAATAACGCTCTGCACATTCTTGTCACCTTCATTAACGATCTGCACATTCTTGTCACCTTCATTAATGCTCTGCGCTTTCTTTTTCCCACCATGCTTGCTCTGCACATTCTTAAGAGCCATGCTGGATTGAATACAGTAATACTGTACAGTACTGTGCTACAAAGCACACAAAAAAGCTTCACAGTCAGTGTCCACAGCCCTCTCTGCGACCGCAATCTCGGGTACAGGAAGCCTTTCTTTAATTTGTATGTTTTTAAATGTATTATTTTTATCTATTTTCTCTGACAACCCAAATTTGAGATTGTATGGCTACACTAAATATAAACTATGGTCCAGTATGTTACTTTTGTCTTACAGGTCAGGAGGGAGCTACATTACTTCACTGTGATTCTTCATACATAGACCAAAATTCTTGTATCATAGCATAAAATAAATAATGTTTTAAGGCAGAGTGGCTTGGATTTATTTATTCAGCAGAATATTTAGAAATATGTGTGTAATATTTTTATATAATGAAAATATTAATGTCTAGATGTATAGTAATATTTTCTTAATGGTGTATTTGCAGTGCTCCATGGCTCAGGTGTGAAGATCGGCTGACATTGTCAAATTACCTTGAAGACATTTACCTGTGAGTGCCAGAAGCATGTATGCTTATTATACGCTGTAGGATTCATTCTCATCCATACACAGCTATAGGTTGCTCCATAAGGAAATAACAGATACTTGTCATTATGTTATTTACATAAAAATGATAATAAATATAACCGGGCAGATATTGAATTATTACATGTGGGAGTCTCATCCATCATAAATAAATCAGGCAGGTGTTTCCTGTGTCTCTGCACTCACCATGTCTAGTTTCTGATTTATTTTTCTTTCCCTAGTGGTCAGGTATCAGAGACATCCCTCCCCCAGGTCTGATGCAGCAGAGCAGTGGATCCTGTGCTCCAGAAGGGGAGAGACTTCAAGAGGCATGCACCGATACAGTTTTTTTGGTATCGAGTATGAGTACTGATATTTTTTTTTTCTGTACCCAGTGATACCAGAAGTCTCATTAAGGAAGCTGGACAGCGTGTAATGACTCATTAGCCGCGAAGCCAACTCCATGCTTCCTCGTCACCAGGTGACGAGGAAGCATGGAGTTGGCTTTCTGGCAAATCAGCAAGCCGGGAGGCTGGTAATGACTCACCACCTGGCTTCCTAACTGACCACTTCTCCAACCAATCAGCAATCCGGGCAGTGAGTCATTACACTCCGCCTTGCTTTCTGATTGGCCGGGAAGACGGCTCCATGCTCCCTCGATACCGAGTGCATCGGTATCGGCGCATCCCTAAGTTTCAGGTACAGGAGTTGCAAGGTGCCATGAAGTGACACAGTGGTGCCCACTGCTTCATAGAAGGCATTGATCCATGGAACCAATGCCATTCTGGGTGGTGGGCTCTAGCACATGTTGAAATCATGGAGTAGGGGACAGCGTGTGGGTGCCCTTTACCCCTCTTTCCACTCTTAAGGAGATCTATGACTGTTACATAGGTCCAGCTATGGCCCTTTTCTGACTTGTGTCCTGCAAGCCAAGACTTGGAAAAAAGTTCAAATCAAACTCTCCAGCAATCTGAAAGAAGCCACTAACTCATATACCCCTCCTCAACACCTAACCCCCCAACTCCTATTCCCCTCCTCCGTACCTATCCCCCAACTCCTATACCCCTCCTCCGTACCTATCCTCCAACATCTATAACGCTCCTCTGTACCTATCCTCCAACTTCTATAACCCTCCTATGTACCTGTCCTCCAACTTCTATAACCCTCCACCGTACCTATCCTCCAACTTCTATACCCCTCCTCCACACCTATCCCCCAATTCCTATTCCCCTCCTCCATACATAACCCCCCAACTCTTATACCTGTCCTATGTACCTAACCCCTCAACCGTTGCACCCCCCCGTTGCCCTCTGTAGATCCCTGATATTTCCCCCAAGCCCCTAGCAGTAAAGTGAAAAGAAAAATGATTTAAAAATAATTTAAAAAATAGTATCTTCTGTTGTGGCCTGACAAATTCTGCTGCGGGAGGTGCCATTTATTTCAATGCTACCCCAAATGTGGGAGCTTCTGCATTTAAGCCCAGTTTAGCCGAAATGTGTTGCTTGTACTCCTAGACTTTGAGTTTAACAGCTTTAAACACATTTTGCTCAGACATCGGCAGGAGAAGACATTATTGCTCATCTTCAAGGCTGTTTCATACGTTGCAGCATTGCAGATGCCTCAGCAGGTAGCTTTTTAGCCTGCACAACTACCTGGTTAATTCCATACTTTGTGCACTAAGGTTGAAAACATTGTCAGAAAACACAGACTCTAGGAGAAGACTTTGTAATACCTCAAGTTTTAGTATGGTATGGATTCTTTTCAGGGCTTAGTCCTCGCAGTTGCTAGAGTTCTTCATGGGACAGTCTGGCAAAGGGAAGCTTCAGTGGCCATGGAAGGGATATACTGTACTGCTGTATAGAGTAGACTTCTGTTTTCTCAACTCACTCTCTGAATACATCTTGGAAACCTTTTAGATACCTATATGAAATGTGGTACTATTTTAAACATCGTGAGAAAGTCATTTGTTATCAATGTAATACATTGAGCATGCTTGTTTTGGTTATAGGCAAAATCTTGGTGACAATATACTTTATCATTGGGTGGAGAAGATCAGGGAATTCTTGATAGAGAAATCTAAGACTTCTGATCCAGGTTGGTGAATGGTTAATGTCCTTTGAACAAGTCAGTTTTTGGTGGAGGAATTAAGTTGCAGTTTGAGGCAACTTCAACGCTTCATCTCGCATCTTGTAGGTAGCAACAAGTTCTGAGATTGGAACAATCACAAATTTGTTGAGTATCGCCAGGACATTTTAAGCCAAAGCTAAATCTGAGCCATATTATCATAACCAGGTTCTATGAGACCCGAGGTGTTGTGGTGCAAAAGCCTAAATGTGACCAGAGTTTCTATTAATGCCGTGCTGCAGAATCCAAGAGACATAAGACAAATATGGCATAAAAGCATTGCCATGATGCAAACAGTAGAGTATCATTTTACAAAATGAGAGCTGTCAGGTTACAAAAAAAACCAAAACAGAATAACAACATGTTACCAAATGTGGGTTATTACAAAAACAGAATATTGCCATTTTATGAAAGCAGAATAATTAAATATGTTTGGGAGACTTGCCTTTTAAAGATAGAAAACTGACAATTTTTCCACGTTACTGGGAGACATTCTTTGAAAGGATAGAAAAGAACCGACAAATTAGATCTCCAAAACTGCACTGTTTGGGGCTTTAAGAATGGTATAATCGCAGGAGTTTAAAAAGGAGAGATTTGAAAATAGCAAGACAGGAGCTCACAAATATTTGTAAATACCGTGTAAATAAAATGTGCAAAATACCGAGAAAAAAAAAGAACATTGTATTACTTTACACATAGGCCTCTCTGTGATCTTTCTCTTATTAACATAGCATGATAGGTTGCACAAAGTACAGAGGTGATGTTCAAAGTATAGTAACTATTAGTGGTCACTTGGACTTTGGTGTTGCTGTTGCAATAATTTTTGATTGGTTGTTATTGGTTACTGCCAAAACATATAGTTTCACGTGTATCTTCTTTCTCACATGAATTTATTGTAGAAGCATGTTTTTTACTACAAACTTTTTAATGTAATAATTACTAAAACCATGTCTTTGCAGGTCCAAAGTTAAGAGCTGCAACAGAAGAAGCTGATGATGATGAGATTGCATCCAGTTCCGAGCTATTAAATGAGTTGTTTGCTAACTCAGCAGTTATTGGACATTTTGAAGCACTTGAAGGTACATTCTGATGTCTATTTAGCTAACATTTACTAGTCTTTGACAGAAGGTAGCATCTCTAGACAGGGCAGACATCGCTGGTCAGATGACACGATAGTGGGTTATATGCACTTTGGAGTTTCCCTCTTTTTACTTTGTGTACCCCAGAAGTAACCAGATGCTGGTTGCATTTAGGTGCATTCATACTTAGATAAGGTGATAAAGAAACACATAGAGTTCATGCAGACAGCTTTATTCTGTCATCTCTTATGTTTATTATAGACTTGGGGACAGATGTACAGTAGGCTCACACAGGGATCACTGATCTCTATGCAGTACAACAGCCTTAGAAGCACAAAAGGTAAAATTGTAACACTAGGAATGTAGTCTATATGTAATCTATGATTAAGCCCGGGTGGTGAAACGTGTGTGAATCATTGGAGTGGTAAAGATACTATGGTGGTGTATACCTTGTATTTTGAACTTTACATGGAATTTACAATAATAAAGTTGGATTTTAATTGACCTCGGTTTTGTGCGGCTGATTGGAGAGCTATCACTAGGAATGTAGTACATGTAATTTCATGTACTAAATATGAAGTTCAATATGTTGGCTGTAGCAGTAGACCTCAAAGAATTAGAATAGCAGAACATTTTGGTGCAGATCAGAGCTCCACCTATACCTGATTATATGTTTTGAACATTTTTAGAAAAAGGGAATATGAGTTTTTGCTCTCTTAATGGTATTGAAAGAGAATACAGATCCCAAAAGGGAGCGGGGAGATATGCAACACTTCCTTCTCTGTGTTTCTGCATTGTATGTAAGGCTATTAAGAACCCATCCACATCCCGGGTGCGGAAAAGAGTGTTGGTTGCCAGGGGAGTAGGATAAGTCTTTCTTCTTAATCCTTTTCCCCTTGACAAAATAAGCCGTTAACTTTTGCCGTGCAAATAAATAGCTTTAAAGGAGAACTATGAGGTGAGTGACTTCCACTCATCCTCATAGTTAGAGCCGACGTGTGACAATGAAACTGTCACACGTCGGCTCTATTGATCGGGAAGTGAGCGAACACATACAGTCACTCGCACACTTCACGATCATCTCCCTGCAGAGAGAGCTGACTGTCAGTCACCCCTCCCTACAGGGATTCCCCCCTCCTCTCTCCAGCGCTGACTGGAGGAATGGACGGGGGAGGGGGCGGAGCCTGCTGTCAATCAACCAGCTGGGTGGATCTCGACAGTATTGCCGGGATCCGTCCCGGCTGTGATGCTCTCAGTATATAGTGAGCTATATATTGAGCTTTGGGTCACGGGAGGAGGTTAGTATATGTTCTCCTGTGACCCTAAAGAGAACTATGGGATACAAATTTTACCCCATAGTTTTCTTTTAAGTTTTCATATTTGAGGTTTTGGTGGTTCTTTAACCTCTTGCCGTCCGCCCGTAGTAAAAAAATGGACGGACGGCACTGTTACATCTGCGGGTTGCCGTCTCCAGACGGCAATTTTTTTCTTTTCGCGCGCGCCCCCTAGCGGGCACGCACGGGCAGAAAAGACCCGACCGTTGCACACACCCGTTACCGGGTGTTTCACATATAGGCGATCAGCGGGTCCATAGCCCGCCGATCGCCTATATGTGATCGTTCGCTGCACCATACCCCCAGAGATCCTTGCTGATCTCCGTCCGGGCTGTGAATGCAGAAGTGATGTGTATTACATCACTTCCGCATTCACCTGTCAGTCATCTGGCTGCTATTGCCAGAGAGAAGAAGCTGATAAAGCAGATCTCTGCTTCATCAGCTTCTTTTGGGGTCCACAGGTGATATTAGGGGTCCTAGAGACCCCTAATATCTCCATAAAGAGGACCTGTCAGTGTGCCTTTGCTATTATATAGGGGGATTGTTATCCCCCTATATAATAGCAATAACAATAAGTGCAAAAAAATAAATATAAATAAAAATAAATAAAAGTAACACATAAAAAAGTAAAATAAAATAAAAGTCACATATAAAAAAAGGGGAAAAAAACCCCCCAAAATGTTTAACTCCCCCACCCCCACGTTTACGCGCCTATAAACGTAAATACGCGTCCGGTGCCCCAGCGCGCAAAAATTACAATTGCGCTACACATGTTACATATCGCCGCGAACGTCGCAGTGAGAGCAATCATTTTAGGGCCATCAATCACTGATAACACTAAACTGATGAGCGGTAACAGCTTTTAAAGCGTCGCCTATGGCCAATTTTGGGTATTATCGTTTTTTGAGGTTTCGCGCGCGCACGCAATTTTAAGGCTTGACATGTTTAGTGTCTTTTTACCCGACGTGACCCCATCTTTTATATTTTACCAAAAAATTGGGTAATAATAAATGTTTTATCATTTAATATAGGGGAAACTGTTTTTTTTTTTAAATTTCGGTAATTTTTCCTTAATATAGTAAAAAAATAAAACCCCCAGTGGTGAATAAATACCACCAAAAGAAAGCTCTATCTGTCCCCAAAAAAGGGTATAAAATTCATTTCAGTACAGCGCTGCATGACGGAATAAATGTCAGTTAAAGTACCGCAGCGCTGAATACTGAAAAATGGCCTGGATGGGAAGGGGGTTTAACACCGCGGATGTCAACTGGTTAAGGCTACATTATAGGCCACCATTCTTACTAGAGCCACTACATTTTGTTAATGTCATTTCATATTATTTTATAGAAACTGAAAAAGAGGTGCCAACAATAGTACATGGTGAGCCAATAAGTGAGAGGAGAAGTACTTTCCAGGCACACTTAGCCCCGGTGACAAGTCCTGCTCAGGTTAGTACTCTGAAGTGTATATGACATTACTAATATATGGTCATAGCATGATTTGACTAGTTTTTCCTAAACAAAAAGATACAGTCTTCAAGTGTCACTTGTGTTATTTTACATGCATTCATTCCTTTTAATTCACAAATATTATTACAGTGGTGAGAAATTCTTCTTTAGCTTTGGCTGGATGAAGGAACAATTAAAATGTCTGTCCTTTTTTTTTTCCTTTGCTGTCTTTTGTATCGCCACTTTCTGTTCTGGAGACAACATTGTCACTGTGGCAATAACTAAGATGAAATCTCAAAGTTTCTATTGTGTCCCTTTTTTAGAGTGGTTTCCCCTTTCCCACAACAGTTTCACTGGTACAGGAAGTGAGGGAATATCACCTGAATAGGGCCACAGACTAAAGAAAACAAATCTGAACTGGGTTTAAAAAAAGTCTTCTCTATCCAGAGTAAAAAGAAAAGTTTTAGCTGGAAGTACACCAGCCAGAAAACAGCAATATTTTGGCATGAATATCTCTATGCAATAATATTTCTGATTGGAGATTCATAATATTGCAAAAACTGATACAAATTGGTTCAATAAAACCATTGGAGAACTGAAAAAAAATAGTTACCTTTAGGAATTATGCAAGATAATAAAATGACTTACACTTTAGTGAATTAATGCAATGACATATACATTATGGACACAAACTAGATTATCAGTTGAAAACAGTGCAGATTTTCCTGATAATATATTTGGAGAATTATCATACAACAAAGGAATAATTCTAAGGGACAGAAAACTGGCGGTTTTCGGAGAGTGGTGATTACTGATTCCTACTCTGAATGGTCTGAAGTTGTTAGTGGTGTAATCATGTTCCTCCGGCGCTAACAGCCAACAGCTATCCCACTTTTCAATTAGACTGACGCAGGGGTGCCGCTCCTCCTCAGATCGGAAAGCTCTCATCCATACATGTAAAAAAACACAAAAACAGAGTGCCCACCCAGTGCAGCACTGATTATTTATTACATTGGCTTAAGGCTCCTCACAAGCGTAACAACATATAAAACTTGTCAATTCTAAGATTAGGAAGTATATCTATATGAGAAATTCAGATTAACTTCCTCAGTCCGAGTTACATGGATGCCGGCATTAGCTGTTAATGTAGAACCTTGAGGTTCTGATGAAAGGGGCATGCCCCAGGAAACACGTCAACCACTACATTCACAGTCCATGTAACTTGTACTGAAGACTGTGGAAGTTCGTCTGGATTTCTCATATAGAGCACTTCCTAATCTTGGAATTGTGTTATATGTCGCTACACTTGTGAGTGGCCTCTTTGTGTTTTTAAGCCAATGTAATAAATAATCAATACTGCACAGGGTGGGCGCTCTGTTTTTGTGTTTTGTTAGTGGTGTAACCCAAGGTTCAGTGTTGGGACCCTTACTTTTCAGCCTATTTATAAATGATCTAGAGCTCAAGATTAAGTACCATTTCTGTGTTTACAGATGGCACCAAGCGATGTAGTGGGAAACAGTCTTTACAGAATGTCTCCAACTTACAAGCAGACCTGAATGCACAGGCATTTGTGGCAAATGAAGCTTAAAAGAGAACTATGGGGTAAGTGTTTTTCCACATAGTTCTCTTAAGGGTCATAAACTAGCATCCTCCATCCTCCAAGGACATAAACTAGCATCCTCCAGTGACCCAAAGCTCAGTATATCGCGAGCTACAGCTCGCGGTATACTGAGACCGCTGCAGCCGGGACGGATCCCGACATTACTGTCGAGATCCACCCAGCTGCCTGAGTGACAGCAGGCTCTGCCTATCTAGAGGCAGAGCCAGCTGTACCCACCCCCTCCACTGTTCGTTCCTCCAGTAAGCACTGGGGGATCGGAGCGGGGAGGGGGGAATCCCTGCAGGGATGACAGTCACGGCTCTCTGCAGGGACATGATCGAGAAGTGAGCGAGCGACGGCATGCGTTCGCTCACTTCTCGATCTTTTGAGCCGACGTGTGACAGTTTCCTTTTCACACGTCGGCTCGAACTATGAGGCTGAGTGATTTTCACGCACCTCATAGTTCTCCTTTTTTAATGTTAATAAATGTAAAGTGTGCACTTGGGGAATAAAAACATGTATGCATCATACATTCTAGGGGGAGTGCAACTAAGGGAGTCAATGATCTGGGTGTTCTGGTAGATCAGAGATTTAATAATAACATGCAGTGTCAAATTGTAGTTTATAAAGCAAGCACAATACTTTCTTTAAATAGGGTATTTATAGGGTGAAATAATAGGGTGAAAAAGGGTATAGACTCTAGAGAGAGAGAGAGAGAGACATTATTTTGCCCCTTTGCTAAGGCATCGGTAAGGCCTCATCTGGAATATGCACTTCAGTTTTGAGCAACAGTTCAAATAAGGATATTGCGGAACTGGAGAGAGTGCAGAAAAGGCAACTAAACTGAGAAGAGGCATGGAGGACCTTAGCTATGAGGAAAGATTAGCTGAATTTGTTTTCTCTTGAGAAGGGGTTATTAAGGGGAGGATATCATTACCATGTTTAAATGGTTCAAGGATATTCACTGTAAGGTCATGGCAAAGGACAAGGGGGCATTTTTTGCATCTGCAGGAAAAAAGGTTTAACTTTTGCATACAGAAAGGTTTCTTCACAGTAAGAGCTGTGAAAATGTGGAATAGGCTACCTCAAACTAGCTCCATTTAGCTCTGTTGATTGCTTAAAAAAAAAAGCTTAAATCATTCCTAAATGCACAGACTGTAACTGGCTATTAACATTTTATGTTTAAGTGATAACCCCCCGAGATTGATGATCCATGGAATATCAAATTGCCTTAGGGAATCGTGAAGAAATCTTCCCACACTGTCCACCCTTTTTTTTTTAGGGTCCTGTATATGGAGGTATTTTTTTTTATATAGGTTGAACTTGATAGACTTTTGTGTCTTCTTTTTTTTTTTTCAACCTGACTGACTGCATAACTATAAAAGCTATCCACTTTTTCTATAAGTAGGCTTCCTTCAAGCACTTCTAAGCCACCCTTTGGCTTAATCTTCTTACAAAGCTGCATTTCATTTTGAAATAAATGACTCTATTGTTAAAGAGTGGTTGTCATTTTAAAATATAAAGATTTCTTAAGCTGTGTAGTAAGTTGCGGATACACATTCCTTTTAGTTTTGTGTTATGTACTTAACATATTCTTGAGATCAAGCTCAAGGAAAGATTTATTTTTGTGGCATGCGACTTAGTCTGTTTTCTAATTCTTATGAGTTTCACGCTGATGAATTGTTCAGTAGCAGATGAAGGCTGAGCAAATTAGTTGCTGAATTCTGTGCAAGACAAATGTAACTAGCAAATAACATTAGCACGTAGCTCCATTTTATTAAGAAAAACAAAAATTGATTGCAAGGATTTTCACAAAACTTTTTTAAGGTTCATATCATTCTTTTTTTTTTTCTGCATTAATTTATGTTTTTCTTGCTGTGTCTTTTCTCAGACTGATGTCTAAGTGGTAGTGTCTGCCATCATTATCACCATGGATCAGTTTCAGTGTTGTGATAAGGAAAGCTGCAGTGGCAGCATCGCTGTAGGGGAGCACAATCCTATTTCCACTTCCCAGTCAAATTTGAGAAAAGCCCACTATAGCAACTGTGTTTTTATGTATTCCCATTCACACAGCATATGTAAAAATAATTTAGAATATGTATATTTCCTACATTTCAGATGTTTGTTGAGAGGAGGCCTTGGGGCAAACTGCAAGCTAATTAGAAGAAATTCAGAGTGAGTCTGTCACCAAACAGAGTGGGGACAGAGTGAGGTTCATCTGTTAACATATAAAGCAGAAGCCAGGCTTCTAGATACTTAACCCTTTGTTAAGATAGACAGTGTTCAAATCTTGTTTACAACTAATAATGATTCCTTCCAGCACAGTACAGGGTTAATTCGAGTAAACATAACTCTGCACAGCGCCTTCCTTTGCATTACATAGGGGAAGCTAGGTAGAATTTTTAATCAAGTCAAAAGGACATTTTAAACATTTAAAAAAATATTTCTATTAAGTTATACTATGTGAATGGGAACATACAACATATATAAAATAGGTGTTATCCCAGTTTGGCTGCAAATTTTTTCTTTTAAATAAATATTAATGTAATTTTATTGGTATCTATCTACCAGTAGCTGCCTCATTTCCCACCCTCGGCTTATATTCGGGTCAATACTTTTTCCCAGTTTTTTTTTTGGTAAAATTAGGTACCTCGGCTTATATTCGGGACGGCTTATACTCGAGTATATACGGTACACTTTAAGATGGCTACACACATTACAATTTGTGAAGGGGTACAACATAGATGTTGATGGATCCAAAGGATACTGTACAATCAGATTGCAAGGTGTATGGCCAGCTTTAGAAAGTATCTCACTTAAAGTGACACTAAACTTAGGAATGAAACCTTAAAAAACACATTTAGTTACCATAACTATTAATAAAAAATGTATCTTATTTGTGTATCACTCAGCAGTAGATCCTCAGGTCATCTCTTAAATGGTGCTGACACTGTCCTTTCTGGAGGGTGGATACTATTATTCCCCATGGTCCCTGTGTGTATTGTAAAGTAGCCACCGCTCCAAGCTCACTCCTGTGATGGACTACAATCTCATGTTTAGTTTACTAATTTGTATTCAGATTGTAGTCCATCACAGGAGTGAGCTTGAAGCGGTGGCTACTTTACAACGCACACAGGGACCATGGGGAACAAAAGTCCAGAAGGAAGGACAGTGTCAGCACCAATTCAGAGATGATTTGAGGATCTCCAGCTGAGTGATACACAAATAAGTTACATTTTTTGTTAATACTTGAATGCATTTTTGAGATTTAACTATGGAGTATAGTGTCCCTTTAATAGTATGTGAATTTGAACTGGCTTGGTGCAAGGTTCTGGGAGAAGTAGTGGCCAATAATAGAATAAAAAAATAGATATCTAATGGAGTTCTGTGCAGTGTACAGAATGTCTCCAGGTTGTCCTATGCAAGCAATATTCACATTTATTTACAGTTTTAAAAATCACAGCTGCTGTGGAATAAAGTGGAAAGGTAATGTATAATAACATTATATTGCAAAATGGCTTGTTTGGCAAACATATACAGTATATTTGTAATTTTAAGCAACATCTTGGCTTTCCTTTGAATGGGATTTGGAAGGGATAATTGGATAAAAGAGTCCTCTCTTTCCATACCATACTGCTAGCTTTGGTAAGCACCACCTACTGTAATTTTTTTTTTTTTTTTAGGTAAATCAACCTGTTGTGTTGTGGCATTTTTTATGTGTAGTAGCTTGTTAGATGTTTATTTAATATGCATGTTCTGTTTACACAAGCACCTTTTGGAAACTGAAAAATGAACCGGCTTACCAGCACTGGTGTAAAAGCAAAGCACCTAACAAAGGCATAAACAGCACCACATCATTTTTTTTTTATTTTACCTTGTGTTTTCTTTAGTTTAAAGATGTTGAAACATATAGGGCAACACCCCCCCAAAAAAAAAAACCAACAACAACACATGTTAGCAGCAAGGATGGTTGAATCAGAAGAATTCTGTACTTTTTTGATTCTCCTGAATGTTTACAGGTAACTTTCTCTGATCAGCAAAGAATTATGCAAGTTAGGAGTCCAGGAAATTGAGATTCATAAAATGTATAATTCTCTACCTGCTGGAGGAATCTAAATGCATGAAACAATTCAGTTTGTTTTGGAACCAATTTGTTTATCACTAGTTAGCAAATGGTGTCATGAAACTAAGAGAGTTAAGGTGGCCATACACTCTACAACCATCGCAAGACTTTAGTCTTGCGATGGTTGTACAGGGATTAAAAAAACGTACGATCTGCCTATCTTGGACAGGCAGATCGCACTCTCGATCATCGCAAGCCCGCCCCCCTGAGGGGCGGGCTTCCGATGACCGCAATGCTGAACGGGCAGTGTGCGCGTGCGCACACCGGCCCGTTCGGCATTTGTCTTCCGAGCACCGTTCTAACCAGCCGAGAATCGTACGATTCCCGGCTGGTTTTCGAACATGCTGGTTCGACAGAAGACGTTCGACCGTACAGTAGAAACGGTCGCACGTCTCCGTTCACACTGCTCGATTATCGTACGAAAAACCGATCGCATACGATTATCGTATGGGCACCTTTAGGAGACTTTAACACTACCTGGGTTGCAGTGGCCTGTTAAACATGTGGGCTGATTTAAGGCCCATTCACACTGCACTGTGCTGCAACACACATGTTTTTGTGCATTGATGTGTGTTGTGGTCTTCTGTATTTGGCAGCCTAAATGAATGAGCTTCAAGATGCAAACAAATAGCGCTGGCTGCATTGTGGATGTGAATCAGGTGCCATTCAAAATGAATGGCACTGCAGTGCACCTATGCACATAACGTGCATTACCGCATGGCAAGCGGTGTGAATGGGTCTTTAGGGTAGAGGGCATAAAGAACAATTGCCCATAGCAACTTTCTTTCTTAATTTGTAAGATGAAAACAAAAACAACTCTGGCTGCTGAAATATCTGTGTGTGGGAAGTCTTGTAAGGTATCAAGGCCACTGAGGAGCTTTCATTGCTAGAGCCCTGCAAGACTGGGGGGCACCATTAGGCACCATATGACGTACATTGTGGATAAGTGGTGTTCTTGGCTAAAATATATGAATACAGTTTGCTCCAGCTAATCCATATTTTTATTTCAATGTCTTTCAATTGTAGGTGAAGCAAGTACTGAACAAACTTTATGAAAACAAGAAAATTGCAAGTGCAACTCACAACATTTATTCATACAGGTTTGTGTTTAGGGAAAATTGATAATCCCTGCTGAAGCCGCATTGTCAAGCTTCTTTAATGTTAATTAGCATAATATTTTGCTTAATGAACATTATAAAATGTGCTTTATATGTAAGTCTGCATTTATATATCGCACAGTTATATAGTGAAGCATCATATATATACGTGTCCATTATAGGTAATGAGTTGTGTGAATAAGCAACAAGTAAGATGTAAGTAACTAGAGTTCATGTAGAAAATGTAGGCCTTATACGGGAGGTATGTTTAAACATAAAATCAGAAACATGTTTTTTTGACCTTGGCTTAAGGAACAATAGGTTCAATGCCAAGGTAGCTGTCCTTTTAATCCTGATGTGATTTGAGTCTTATCAAGACAAGAAGGCCAATCTAATGTTCTTGGCACAATCAAATACGAGCACAGGGTGGCGTTATTATCTGATTTTTGGAGATAATTCAAAGTAACATAGATGTTTAATTTTTTAAATCTCTATAACAAGGGGCATGCAAGCCCATATTATTTGTAGGTGCCTGAGTTGTTGCATGTTCACAGCAGGCCAGCTAAATAAACCTACCTCTTGAAGCTCTCCCGTCTGAGTGGTTGCTAATCAATTTGGGGAGATTTCCACCTTCACATTGGTAGTTAATTTATAGGCAGTCTGTACTATTATTTGCCAGTTACTTACAGTGTAACAAACAGGGGTTTTTGATCACATCTCTTCTTGAAAAGCTAACAGATATTTGGGTCAGTTTACAAAGCTTTACCACATGCATTGCTGCCTCCCTTACCATGTGGCATTGTTACCATCTGTGTAAAAAAATCCCCACAACACAGGAGTGAGCTTGGAGTTGTGGCTTTTTTACAACACACATAGGGACCATGGGAAACAAAAGTAGACACCCACCAGAAGGAAGGACAGTGTCAGCACCAATTCAGAGATGATCTAAGGATCTACAGCAAATAAGATACATTTTTATTAATAGTTAATACCACAGGCGCCAGCCCCAATACCTGTGTGGAAAAGGTGTAATGATGCACTCTGGAGACTGCTCACGCTGGTCTGGGGTAACCACAAGGATTGAAAGAAAAAGAGAGCACCTCCATCGTGTAAAACCATTTTATTATGACAATATAAAAGGAGTAAAAAACATACTCGCAAAAGAACTTAAATAAAAAAAAAAAACATTTAATGTATATCGGCAAACACAGACACCAATGGGTGAGACCTCTGTGACTCGTGAGGCTGATGAGCGGTAATCAGCATCATTACTTCAGGTGATTGGATTAATTGAGAGGTCTGTGATTGGCTATCATTGTATCCCTAATGGCAAGTCCCAGAGATCTCACCCATTGGTTCTGAGGAAGGAGGTGTGTCCTCTGAAACGCGTCAACCAAGAGGGCTATGCAGTTTGTCGGCTGAGTTGGAGCCTCACGATCTCGGTGTCTGTGTTTGCCCATATACATTATATGCTAATTTTTGTTAATAGTTAAAGTACTTAAAAGCATTTAAAGATTTTACTCCAGTGACACTAAAATCTCTTTGTTAAAATCAACTCACATGGCTGGAAATAGTGATACACAAATAAGGTATATTTTTGTTAAGTTAACGTACTTGAATGCATTTACTGTCACTTTAATGAATTGACATTACTGTATGGATTCTACCAATATAAATATCTTGTTATCTGCAGGATATACTCCAAAAAGACAAACAGCTTTATGCAGGACTGTGAGGATGATGGAGAAACAGCGGCTGGTAAACGTCTTTTACATCTTATGCAGGTGTGTAAAATTCCATTGATTCATGTGATGCATAAAAAACTAATGCAGTAAACAGGAGTAAACAAGGGCAATAGAAAACAATGGAGTTCCTTGTGTTGAGCATTTTGTAGCTCCAAGATTAGAGCTACAAAAACTCTAAAACTCGGCCGATACATCGGCGCATCCCTGGTTTCTTTTCTCCCCGCTGCAACAGCGCCCAGCGGGGAGAAAAGAAACCAGGGTTGCGCCAATGTATCAGCCGAAACATGGCTCTTTCGGCATTATGCCAAAAGTAAAATTTTCGGCCGATATGTTTCGGCAGCCAATATATCGGTGCATCCCTAGCCAAAAGGTTTGCCTGACTATGGACAGCTTACAGTTATATAATTGACACTAATATTGCTGACATTTTTAGTTTGCTTTTTGTTCTGTCCAAGACGGAACAGGTTTTATGCAACTGTTACAGATCGAACATGTAGTAGAATGTCTGGATCATTATGTAAATTTTTATTGTTTGTAGATTTTAGATGTCAAGGATGTAATGGTGGTAGTATCACGCTGGTATGGAGGCATTCTTCTTGGGCCAGATCGCTTCAAGCACATAAACAACTGTGCGCGAAATATACTAGTAGAACATAACTACACTTCCTCTACAGTAAGTAACCTATATTGGTAGGTTATTATAAGTTAGTAAACTTTCCACATATGGTAGTTAATATGTGTCACTCACATATCTGTCTCAACAATAAAAAGCAAAGAGACACACCTTGAAGGGTCATCATGGAGTGCAGCCATTTTTGATACAGACGCAAGCTGAAATGGAAATGTCATGCATAAAGTATGCTGCATAAAGTATATCATAGCACAGATGCCAAGTTAAGCAGGTGTTATTTGCAAACAAAAGTCCTGAGGATATGCATTACATTTATGTAAATGTAAAAGCTATTTGTAACTTGTGCTAACCTCTAAAAGAAAATATGTTTGTCTTTTCGGTCTGCATTTTTCTTTTGAAGTACCAGGAGAAATGACACTAAGGCTATTCAGCTTTACTCTAAGTGACATCTGTAGCGTGGAACTGATATGCAGCTTGGGAGTCGGGGGGTTACAGATTCCATTTCAGGTTCTTACATAGCTTGCTTTGTGACAGATTCCCTTTTCATCCTGTAACTTAGCACTTAAACCTTATTTGTGTTCAGAATCCATTTGCCATAAGGGCGAGTAACCCAATACTGACCTGATGTGTGCCTTGATCCTGATGGACAGTATGCCAATGAGGGGGCATACTCTGTGAAATCTTTGAATGAAGGGACCGGGTGGGCGGGTCATGCAGACGAAAAGCCGTGCCCAGGTGAGTCTACCTGCCCGATTTATGTGATTGTGGAGGGAACGGACTCCTCCCACAAATACAGGCTAATCAATTAGCCTTCCAACTTGTGTTCAGAATCCATTTGCCATAAGGGCGAGTAACCCAATACTGACCTGATGTGTGCCTTGATCCTGATGGACAGTATGCCAATGAGGGGGCAAAAAACAAACATTTAGGAATATGTTTATTTAACATCATTATTCAGCCAACTTGGAAAATGCCTCCGCCATCTCCACATGGGGGTCTGGTATATACCTAGCAAAACAAGACAAATTCCACCTCCCCAAGCTCTTGATGACGTGTGCAGGGACCCCATGGCGAGAGGCGCCCGACGCCGCCCCTATGCGGAAGGAATGTCCAGAGTATTTTTTGGGATCAAACTCCATCTGACCCATGAGTACCCTAACATGGCTCATGAACTGACTACCTGACAAGGGGGTATATGGAAACGGCAGCAAAGGGCTATCCATAGTGAATGGAGACAACAGGGCCAGGAGACTATCTAGTACTGCTACAGGGCACCAGGCGTTTCCAGAGGGAAAATTACCTTGCGGAACAATACGCATGGCGAAATTCAACATGCCCAGCACCGACTGCAACTCCTTCCGGGAACAACAAGAAGATATGGTCAGCTTGTGAATGACCTCCCGAATCCTAACCAGTTTGTCCTGCGGCAACCTGGCTTGTATGGCTGCCGTTTCCAGGACTATGCCCAGAAATGTGAGGACCGTGCCCGGACCCTCCACCTTGTTGGGTGCCACTGGGACGTTGAGGGAATCAAACGTCTCCAACAACAACCTGAGGTCACCCGGTGTCCCGTGAGGAGACTCAACCAGCAGAAAGTCGTCCAAGTAATGCAAAACTTTCTGGCAATGCACGCGGTGCTCGAGCACCCAGTGAAGGGCCCGAGCAAAGGTGTCAAACAACCAGGGACCGCTCTTAAACCCGAAGGTCAGCCTGGTAGCGAAATAATACAGCCCCCTCCATCTGACCCCATGCCATTGCCACGAGGAAGGCTCGATGGGCAACAGCTTGAATGCATCCGATATGTCTGCTTTGGACAACCACGCCCCCTGCCCAGCCTGCAAGATATACTGCACCGCCTGGTCGACAGAGGAGTATTTGAGGCTAAACTCCTCGGAAGGTATCAACGCATTCAAACTCGGTACGGGTATGGAATGAGGGGCAGAAAATCATAAATCAGATGACATTTATTAGAAAATTTGCCACATACCAGACCAATAGGACTAACTCTCCACGGCACAAACGGAGATTCAACAAAGGGGCCTATAACAAAACCCTTGTCGACCTCTGCCTGAAGTAAAGTATCTACCCTGCCAGGCTCGGCCAGAGCAGACCGCAAATTTACACATTCGTATGTGGACTGCGGTAACGTGACCAGCCCCGTGTGAAACCCAGATACGAAACCCTCCGCCAGAAAAGCTGCCAAGGAGGGATCAGGATGACCTTGCAAGTATTCTGACAATACCCCCCCCGTCAACCCGGCTTAGTCACGACTGCAAGGGAGTTTTCAATGTGCAGCTGAATCTGGGATGCGCCCTGAAGCAGGAGGAGCAGATGTGCAACAACCTGCACTGAGGGTAGTTACACACCTTATGGTTGAAGTTGTTACAAATCTGGGCCTTCCCCAAAAACAGGAATAGGCCGGCCCAATTTGTCATACTGAGTGGTGGTCGAGCTTGCCGGCGTTACCAATAGACCCGTGGGCCTGGGCGGCACCCCTGCCTCAGCCACGGCAGGCATAGGACACCAGTCTGCCGTGTGGGCAGAGGACTGGCAAATCGTACATACGGGAGATTTGAGGCCAGCGAAGTGCCTACAGAATAGCTCCGTGTCGACCCTGCCCCAATCCACCACGAACTTAAACTGGGACAACGCTGCCGCAGCTTTGGCCGAAAATGCCCGGTGATAGTCGTAGTACGCGTACCCACCGTATTTGTACGCCAAATCAATCACAATGTGTAAATAAGCATCCAGTTCCTCCCTCCTCAGGGGCTTAACGGAGCAGACCACATCCCTATAAACCCCGAACGCTAGCACGAATTCGGGAATTGATAACTTGCGGTTAAGCCGGGGGTCCCTGGCCTTCAGGACAACCGAGACCTCGCCACAGGCGAACGACTTGTTGTCAGTGACATCATGTGCAGCTATGAGCAGCGATGCCAAATTAACGTCCTTGCCCTCCAAAATGTCTTTCTTCAGACTGCTAGGGACAAAGTGAGCAGGGGTGACGTGAGGAGGCTAGACTGCCATACTTGACGCACTGGGCACCACCGCGTCGACGGTACCAGGCGCACCCGCCGCAGTACCGGGCAACACCAGAGGCACCGCCACCGGCACAGCGGTCGTCAGTCTCTCCAAATCCTCGGTCCTGTGCTGCAGGTCATGAACAGAAGTGGAGGCATGAATCTGCGTCAAAGACGTCACCACCGTCTGCAGTGACACCTGGCTCGTGGTAGCACTAGCAGTATATTGGGGGAACAGCAACCTAAAAAGTTCCGCCTTCCTGGCCGTGGCCGAGAAGGGGATGCCCTTCCTCTGTAGCTCCGCAATAATCTTGGGTATCGTCCATGCCCTGAGTGACGGGACGCTGCCGTGCTCCGAGCCCCCGGCCGGAGTTGCCGGGAGAGAAGTGAATTCCCCGATGTCTGAAACGTGCGACATGACGGAACCAGCGATGAGGAGCAACTTCATGTGACAATCCTCAGAGCCTCCGTAAAGCAGTGCATGTGAGCATATGTAAATGTCCAGACACTAGTAGCCGCTACAGCCAACCCCTTGTAAACGTATAGCGTGTAGGCGGTGGGCCGATCGGGCGCCCCCTACCGCATTGCATTGCAAACGTCCTGCGCCCCCTGCTGGCACGTTCCGGAAACGCGATAATCAGACTATGACCCTGAGTGCCACCCGTACCGACAGGAGATCACTGCGGCCGCTGAGCACCGCCCCCCCAACCACCAGAAGCACCGACGTGCCCCGCTACCGAGCGACCCCCAGCAATGAGGGGTGACCCTATGAGCCCTGGCCGAAAGAAAACAGATGACCGCCGGCGTTACCTGAATCGTGATGCCAGAGCCGGAAATACGAAATACCGGAAGTGACGACCGTCTTTACCAAACCTCCCCTGCATGCAGACGAAAAGCCGTGCCCAGGTGAGTCTACCTGCCCGATTTATGTGATTGTAGAGGGAACGGACTCCTCCCACAAATACAGGTTAATCAATTAGCCTTCCAACTTAGTAGAACACGGAAAGTACCATGTAATTATTATCAATTAGACAATTCCATTCAGGAATCAGTCTGGAAAGGACCTGGTGAAACAAACAGCTTTTTCTTCAGAACAAAAAAGGTAGCAATATAGTTTGCTAAAATCCTTACAATGTCCATTCATCACCCAGAGAGGATTGTTTTTTTCCTCAACAAAAGTGGCGTTACACTTTATTAAAGGAGTGGCGTGCCTCGAGATCTGCACATGTGCCAATATAATGCTGGTCTCTCTCAGGGATATGGGAACTGGCAAAGAACTGCAGCATGCTGCACACATGGATTCTGGTGCGTGAGCACACATAAAACAGGTCCCTACAAGGTTGAAGTCACTAAAAACCGGTGGCATGCTTTCCTTATATTACTTAGTAAATTTAGTTGATTGCACAAAGATTGTGTGGTCAGATTAAAACGTGCATGGTGAGCTTAAGGTTCCAACTTACACCAGCAGCGTGCACTACCACACAGCCGCTGGGGTGCACTGTTATAGAAACAATCTGCTGATTCAGCGTGAAGCACTGATTATTTGTTTTTAAACTTTTTGAAATGTCACAAGTGTACTGCGTCACAATACACTGCAGTAAAGAAAAGTACTGCATTTAGTACTTTTTTCAGCACATACCATACACGGTGGTTTGAACTGACTTTATAGTAAACAATTGCCTTGTCTGCCCAATGCAACTCATTGCATGTAGTGTAAACAGGCCCGAAAGAGGGGTCCAAGCCAGAGCTGAGAAAACAAATAAAAATAAATAAAACAATGTTTTGCTGTCTGAAAATTGGGCTGTTAAATGATAGTTGTCCTTTTTAATAGTGTTCATTGCATATGCAAGCAAGTTGACTTCCTATTTTAAGATTTATGTACTGTTCTCTTATTGTTTCAGGATGAATCTGTTAAACATGGAAAGAACAAAAGCAATTCCAAAGAAGGCAAGAAGAGGGCAGAACATTAATATATGAGAAATATTGGTTGCAGGATGTTCTATGATCTGTTTCAACTCTCTTGACAAAAATGGCTTGTATAGGTCATAAAGGGGTGTGACAGACTGAGTACCCAACTTTAGCTAGTGATTTTATAAACAAAAATGAGTTGTGAATAATAGCGTCAGGTGTGAATAGGAAATAAACAGCAGACCTAGCTGACACAGACCTTCAAAACATATAACACAAAATACAGGTGAAACTCGAATAATTAGAATATCGTGCAAAAGTTCATTTATTTCACTAATGCAACTTAAAAGGTGAAACTAATATATGAGATAGACTCATTACATGCAAAGCAAGATAGATCAAGCCGTGATTTGTCATAATTGTGTTGCACAATGGTAGCTCTATTTGTAGGTAGGGATATTTTGCTGGCTCCTAGATGTATTGAATGTGCCCTCTTCCCTGGCAAATCCCATCCTCATTGTCTCTAGTCACCTGACTGCACCCAGCATTTGGTCTATTCATCAGCAGAAAGGGGTGGGAGTTACAAAGGCGTATTAGGTCAGGCTATTTGAATATGCGTATAGATACAGCCAATTTTTTTGCTTCTGCAAATATATTAAAGTTGTTAATTTAAATAAAATTCTGTTTGACTTACAGGTTTCTGCAGCTTTCCCAGTTAAATATTTATACAGATGATGTTTATGTAAAGCCAACAACTTTTTTTCTAATTTTGGTTAGGATTCAGGATTCAGGACTCTGTAATTGAGATTTACCTTCACTTCCTGTGCTGCTGACCAGACAGGAAATAAGGGGGAAATCTGCAACAGAGATAACAATCTGACAGGGGTTCTAGTCCTCCTCTACTCTACTAGAGAGAACACGTTTTTAAGGTCCATTTCCAGCTTTGTAAGTGTTTAGCATTTATTGTGGTAATGAAGCGGTGCAGTGATGATGTATTATGTGCACATTTTCATGACTCACATTACTGGCTTTCTTCATTTTTTATGAAGTTTGTATTAACCCTGAAGACTAAAAATGCTAAATTTTCTCCACAGGAAAATCAGTCTGACACCAGAGTGTCAGACTGTAATCAGCTGCCCTCTCCCTGTTACCCAATGTAACATGATCAGTACACAAACTCTGCCTTTACACACAATGCACTGTCGAGGAGGGGCGTAGATATACACAGATTTCTTGCAGAGCACAAAGGCAGAAATGTCCATGCGGATATGAAGAGAAAAGCGAACAAAAAAATGTACGTTTCTGTGTTTATATACATCAGCTGCATATGCCTGCTTCATGTTTAATCGGTGTACATTGCATATGCTTTTTAAAAATACCTCCGCAAAGGTGGAAATGGGCTTTAGGTCTGTCTCTGTTGCTGTTGGAGAGTTCAATTCACTTCCTGGCAGTAAAAGGTCAAGGCAGGAAGTGGGATACATTTCTCTAACTGAGCCTCAGATAACAATAAAATCTTGACATGTGTTCTAACTCTTCCTCATCCTATCCATAACTAAGAAAACGTTTTGGATGAAAATTTATAGATTAATATAAGCCATTCTGTCCTCCTTCATCATGTGCAACAATGTCCATTTGGACATGATAAAATTCCTTCCACGTTTTCATAATAACCAGGTATAAATGTTAAGTGGTCCTTAAGAATTCTGCTTGTACTTGTTCACCTGATAATTGCCTTGAAAACACCTCATTTATTTTGAAACCAGTTATACCACTTTAAAACTGTACTTGCTGGTTTGTTTTCTCATGCAGGAACTGCAGTGATGGGATATCTTTGCTGAAAACCATAGTTTGGCCATTACAAAGCCAAATAATGGAGTCACACTTCTCTGATTGAGTCTACATTATGTAGGATGAAGACATAAGTGGGGAACTACCTTTTGGGAGTGGGGAGAGGCATAGACTTCCACACAGAAATTTTACAATGCCAGCCAGAAGGTGTTCTAACTAACTGTTAACCGTAACTACCAGTTTTGGGTGGGGTTGATCCTTTACATGTGTTACAAAAAAAATAAACATCAGCAAGAAATCTACTGGTTGAAGTTTGCACATAATAGGGTAAGTAATTTTTCTATAAGCAACACAGGATCAGAGGCACGTGGGTTATACTACTGCCTAAGAATTAACTCAGCTCCTCTTAACAAGGAAGTACGCTGGGCCCCCAATCAGCTGCAGTACAGGCATTCCCTGCCCCACAGTTGCCTGCAAACAAAGGACGGGATGCTTGTGCTGACATCATTTAGGTAAATGTAATTGACCAAATAAAGGCATGTAGCCCTATAAGGTCAATGATGTCACTAGATTCCCCCACCCTTTGCTTACATGAAGCTACAGTTGAGAATTGGAGAATTCCTCATCAGCAGCTGATTGGGTGACACAGAAGGAACTTCCTTCTGTGTTTTGGATAGGCTCCTTCCAGGTTCAGAGGAGCTTAAGTTCAGATCAGGTTCAGTTTGAACTTGAGCTCATTCCTACTACTGCTTTTAGGAGGAATTGGACACTGGCTGACAAAAAAAAAGAAGAAGCTGTTTCCCAGTCAAGTATAACCCCTTCCAATCATGCTTCAGTTATTTGTTAGTGTCCTACGAGGATGGACATCTTTTCTAATTTGTGGAAATGTTTACCCATTTTTACTAGGTGTAGAAATATGAAAACCAATAAGATATGATGCCAATATCCAACTAAAATGATAATGTTGAAAATAAGTGAATCATATCAGGTAAGAGTGGTATGGAGGATAAGCACCAATAAAGAACATATTATGTTGTACTGTGAACCAGTCTTTATTACAGAGGTTAAAATAAGCAGGTAGAAAAAGGTTGGACCATGTCGCAAAGATGCAAAACTACAAGTCTAAAAAAAGATCTGTGGTAGCACACTTGCAGAGGAACATCAAGATAAAGGAAGAGGTGACTGGATGATGCTGAAGATTAGATCAATGTACGTCATCTTTTCAGAATGAAGACCGTGAAAGCTTGAGATGCAATAGCTTTTCCAAGGTTGAAGCTACAACTGTGTAATGAACTTGCAATGTATTTTTCTAAATGTGCTTTTTTATCTGTGATATATACTTTTATCAGACACTTCAGTGAAACAATCTAATTTTAAAGAATATATGAAATATTTTTCTTGCTTTTCAATGATCATTTCCCTCGGGTATATTAAACTAACTGACTAATATCACCAAGGACATTTTATAATTGTATCCCTTGGACTTTTATTATTGTAATTAAGAAAATGTGACAGAATACACAGTGGACATAAGAGGTCATGTTATAAGACTTGGGAATACCGGCTGTTATTATCTTTGTGCTTCTAGAAAGTATGCATGTCCCTGTTATAAGACCATAGCGACTCATGATAAATTAGAAGTGATTCTCAATCATTTTCTCTGTCTTTTTAAAGCATTATGTTAAACGCAAATAGCGCAATGATTTTAAAACACAGCTCCCCACAGTGGAGTCGTTCTAAAATATATAATTGAACAAAACAGTCACAATATTACCATGCACGATACTGCTATCTCTGGCTCTAAGCTCCTCGGATCTGCCATGTCCTATGGGCAAGGATTGCTTCATGCAGGACCATTGCTCATGTAGAATTATTAGTTCACGCTGTACTGTACGTTGTCTATAATTCTGTGAAAAGGACAACAGACTTTATATCTAGACTTTACATGGAGCACAGTTAGTACTATGAACTTCAGTGTGGGAGTCAGCTTTGTTTTACCTAATACTGATAGAAATATGACTGACAAGAATTCTACTGAAGATGGAGAAGAATCATCTTTGTCTGAAAGCACGACCATATTCTTATATATCTTCATACCTTTGATTACTTCAGTCACTGTCCTTGGTAACATTATTGTTATTCTAGCTTTTATTATTGACAAACGACTTCGAAACCAAAGTAACTTTTTTCTCCTTAATCTGGCAATCTGTGATTTTTTTATAGGTAAGGCTTATTTTTCCTTTTATGTTTAAATAATTTTTTATGCTGAAGTACAGAAATGGATGAGAGAGGCATTCAGACTTTTACATTTTCACAGAAACACTCGTATTAGCTTATCCACCTCTTTACAAACACTTTAAAATAATGTCACACGTATTGCATTTGGTTCATATAACACTAACTCAATATGGCAATGCAAGTGTTGCTTGTATGGTTTTTGTCCACGTTTATCTGTTTATTATTTTATTTTTTGGGGGGGGGAGGATTTTTTTCCAGTTCTGGTATGAGAAATTAGATTAAGAGAAAGCTGTAATGAAAGAAATGTGGAGTCTGCTATAGCTGCCCTCTCCTACTAAAAATTCTAATTGCCATGCTGATCCTTTGGCTTCAGTGATTTAGGAACACTGCAACACTGTAAACGGAATACAATCTCTGATATTAATCAGCCTTCAAATGCAGCATGCTTGTTCTAGGTCACTGACTCGGAAAGCACAGAAGCCAGACTGCCCGGCAATCACCATTTTTACAAGGAATGTATATATTAAGACCGTGTAACTAGAAATATTTAGTGTACATAAATACCTTTATATATGTGCTGCACACCTTAACAAAAGATATTCAAATGACAAAGAAATAATAGGCAGTGAACATCATGACAATGTGTAATTGGTTAATATAATGAATAAAATGTATAAATCAAGCAAAACAACATGAGACAATAGTTTGTATCTCTATAGTTTCATGTTTTGTTATCCTTGTTTTACATATTTTTTTCTTTTCTTTACACATTGTTATGTATGTTGCCTATTATTATGTGTGTCATTTTAATTTTCATAAAGTGGTCAGTGATGGCAGTACAGGTTTCCTGTAAGACATTCATACATTTTCCACTTCCAGCTCACTACTTTGTGTAGACTGCTTGTGTCTTTTCCTGATTCTGCACTGTAGAAATCTTTGAGGTAGGGCTTGTTTACACCACAGAATTGTACTTAACACACAGTATCCATGCTTTTATCGTATCTAGCATTCCTTTGAATGGCACTGCAAAACACCTCCTGGTGGCCGCGCATTTCATGCAATATTTTCTTCCCCGCATGTGGATACCATGCGTTTAGCACAGCGCTGTGGTGTAAACAAGCCCTAATTCAGCAGCACTGGGTGCAAAAATGTGAGAAATCAAATGAAGAGCTCATTACAATAGTAGTTAATTGGAGAAGCTTGTAGGTTGGGCTTAGGGTTCAAAGCAGCTATGCATGTCAGCAATTGTTGTAAGAATTTTAAGCAAAGCTTGTGATTACCTTATTTTAAAATTAACATTATTATCTTGTATTTACAAGGAGCATTCTGTATTCCAGTAAGTGCATCATACATCATAACTGGGAAGTGGACACTTGGTAACTTCATCTGCAAGGTTTGGTTAATAGCAGACAATCTTATGTGTACTGCGTCAGTGTTTAATATTGTTCTTATAAGTTATGACAGGTTTCTGTCTATCACCCTGGCAGTAAGTATTTTAGCTTTTTGTTAATATACTAATCTCGACTTTGTAATAGTCTAGTGTAGTATTTATCTGAGATACTTATAGCATCCTTATAATAGATTACTGTTTTGGAAACGCCAGCTTGTACACAGTGACTATTGGAATCTGTCTGTCTCTGAATATAACAATCAAAATGGCAAACAACACGTGCACTATAATTTAGGGTTGAGGTCCCAAAACTACAGCCCACTATTTGCAGGAGATCAGCCCCTGCAATGAGAAGGCTGCTCATGCAGGGAGCACCAGCAGGAGCTGCTGTATGCAGAGTAGCCAAGGGTATCCAGCAATGTATCCTAGGCACAATTGGGTAGAGTATCTGCATAGTTCCAGTAATGGAAAATTAATTCCTCCCATTTACAGTATAAATGGGGGGCTACTCCTCGCTCAAATCACAGAGGCATTTATTAATTTCATTAATGTAGGGACATTTTTTTTTAAAATGTATTCCTACTGACCACTAATGCTAGGAAAAGTTTTTACTCCCACTGGCCACCAACATATATTTTACTCCCATTGATGCCAAGGCATTTTTTTACTCCAACTGATGCAGGGCATTTTTTTAATCCTTACTGATGACTGGGAGTTTTTTTTACTCCCACTAACACCAATGCTGGGGCATTTTTTACTCCCACAACACTAGCAGAGCTATTCACAAAAGTGTGAAGAATGAAAAGCAGGAGAAGTGAACAATCTAGGCCAAAAACGCTGATTTGGAAACATTCTCCAATTCAGCTCACTTTCCAGTTCAGTAATGTTGTCCTAGATTGTTCACTTCTCCAAACTCTTCAGACGTTTGTGAATAACCCCTTAAGTAGCTTGGACTGTACAACATAGCTGAATTGAGGTATTTTTTTAAATCAGCTATGTTATCCTAGATTGGCTTTCTGCAGTACATTTAACCAAGGGGCCCTGTGTGCCTCTAGGGGAGGGAGGGGAGATGAAGAACTCTGAGGATGGTAGGGTGGCTGTGAGGCTCTATGGAACTTTTAATGAAAAGCTTTGGGACTGAGCTGCTGCCCCCACCCTCTTTATACTCACAAACAGTTCAGACCTCCTTTTCAGAGTGGCTCCCACCTGAGAATGAAGGTAGCTTCTCTTACTTCTTGTGTAGAACTTAGGAGTTGCTTGAGTGTTTGGGTTCTCCAGGACTTCCCAGTAGTGATCCATCCTAACTGGACCCAAAACTCACTGACACACTGGTAGCATTAAATGGGCATTATTTAAAAAACATGAAAGCCCTACAGAAGAAACATGGTTAAGGCAGCATGGCAATAACAAGACAAATGTAATCATTTTAGAACCAAACACAGTTATAATTGGATATTAGGGATAACTATATGGCCTAGCAATAATTCAGAGGCCTTAACTGTACCACTGGTCAGTAGGGGTCTACCCCACAATCTGCCAGTTTTGGAACCTGTGAACTACCATTGGAGCACTCTCCCTTTCCATGGAGGGTACTTATAATTCAAAGGAAGGTTATAGAATTTCTAGACCAACTCTCTACATGGCAGCAAAGTTTGTAAGCAATCAGGAACGAGGTCAGAATTACTACAAGTGGACACGAGGCCTCTCACCACTATTGCTGTTCAGTGTCAGTTTCCCGGAGGTCAGGCAAGAGGTCACAACACACACGGAGCTCCCTTTTAAGCCTGCCTCAGCTGGATCCTCATGTGTCTCCCTCTCTGGAGCTCACAGTTTGCAGCCCTGGAGTTTTCTTTCTTCCTGTCTGTTACTTCTGTGTCACAGTCCCTCCTGCCCTGCAGCTCCTTGTGGCTCCTTTGACTTGATTTTACACTAGTATAAAACTTAAATGTGGTCTTAGATGTAGTGGCTGCATTCATTTTAATTTTTCAGCTAAGAATATTTTCACCAAATACAAAAAAAACTGTTAATCTGTATAACTTTCTGTGGTCTCAAATTAAAGCATCACAGTATTATTTTTAGTTCAAACTATCTACTTTAATAAGTCCCCTGCCCCTAATGTGATGGAGAATGGCGAAAAGGAGAGGAAGACGTTTATGTAGTCCAAATCAGGGGAACAGCCTGGATGACAACCATGGTGTCCTCCATAGATACACTGGAGTGAGGAATGGTAGCCACTCTAGCACAGGAAGTGTGCTACTCAAAGGATTACCAGGTGAAAATAGAGAAAATAAAATCCATAAAAAAGTGAATGCAGCAATCACATCTAAGGATTGCTAAGATCCTATATTATTATTATTACACAGGATTTATATAGCGCCAACAGTTTGAGCAGCCCCGCAATAGTCTGACAGGTAGTGAACCAATATAAGGAAGACATTACAATCACAATGCAATTCAAGACAAGATGGTAAGGAGGGCCCTGCCCGTGACGGCTTACAATCTAAAAGGGAGGGGCAAGTGATTCATGAGGAGATAGCTGTGTGGGGATGAATTGTTTTAAATATATATTCTGTTTTCATGCTTAGATACACTTTATAAATATGATAGGGTATTCAAGAATTATTGTCAAATATATTTATACATATTCTCATATCACTTTGTGACTAGCATGCTCTAAATTGCCTCTAGCTAATGCACTATTTATTGTGGGAGCAACAAAGTAATCTTTTTTGTTGTCTAGGTAACTTATCGTTATCAACAAAACAATCATAGCCAGACTGTCATGAAGATGACCACAGTGTGGGTGCTGTCCTTCCTTCTCTACAGTCCAGCTATCATTGCCTGGGAATATCTATACAGTGACAGCAACATTCCTGCAGGCCAATGTTTAGCTGGATATTACTACAGCTGGCACTTCCTTCTTGGAGCTTCAACCTTTGACTTCTTTCTTCCACTGATAAGCATTTCATATTTTAACATCAGCATATACTGGAACATAAAACTACGAAGCCGAAAAAGAAGTCGTGTTCCTACTTCACATACTAATCCACCACGTGACATAAGAGCATCAATAGATGTGGCTGTTGTGTCTACCACTGTGGGCAGGAGAGAACAAAGGAGTCAAATGCAAATTAACACACTTGAAGCATCTGTATATTTCCATAATTCCTCTCCAGAATCTGGAGGTATTCTCAACTCGAGTATCCATGCTACCAAACTTTCTAGGGATAAGCAAGTGGCCAAGTCACTGACTGTCCTTGTCTGTGTATTTGGGATTTGTTGGGCCCCATACACATTTCTTCAGACTATACGTGCAGCTTGTCATGATAAATGTGTTGACGCGTACTGGAACCAAGTTACAAGCTGGATGTTGTGGATTAACTCCTCGGTGAATCCGATCATCTATCCTTTGTGCCACAAAAGCTTTAGAGAGGCTTTAGTGAAGTTGTCTCAAAAGTGCAGATTTAAATTGATGACTTTTCATAAATATTGAACTTTCCTCTTTTATATTATTTAGATCCAATGCAGCTTCCTTTTACTATATTCCAACATTGAGTGGATTAATAATAACATGTATATGAAATATTAGAATAATTCTCCCTGTAGTGACATTTTAATTTGCTGTATGAACATTGTACTAGCAGAGACTAGTCATGAGGTCAGCTACTGTTTTCTTTTTATTATACATATCCAACTGAGTGCTTTGTATTTCTTTTGTCACTTGTAGAAAATGTTGTCTCTAGTTGACTAATGTGCTCTAATAAAGATTTTGTAAGTCTTACCATTGTTGTTGCAGTGTGAAATTGCCCTCCCTCTACCCTTTGTTGTGCATTCTGCTGATGTTTTTGAACCTCAATATTAATGACTACATATCTATCCTGTGTGTATAAAGGGAAGCCACTGCCTCTTAATGTAATCACTTATTGTAAGATAAAGAAGGATTCATTCTAGCAGTAATTTAACACGGAAGTGGGTGTCAATGAGTGGTAGAAGAAAATCAAGAGGTTAAAGCTGGAGCATGGAGAGCAGAAGTAGTACCAAAACATTTTTTATAGCACAATAGGGTGTTTGTGTGTGGGGGGAGTGATTACAAAAAATAGATGGAGTTGTGCTTTAAAACCAACTAAAGTGAAAGTTTTGTGGACATTTGGCGTAGGATATAACCCCTGTCAGCTTTTTAATTGTCACTTGTGTCCATGCTGCAGAAAAATCTTCTGTTCATTTCCTGTTGGGACAAGACGTGATAAGAAATCTCTTCAGTAGGGAAATAAACAATAACAGTTAGCAAGGGTTAACATTTTTGTCAGATTTTTTTTTTACTGTTTTTCTCTTTTTCACCCAGTGACATCTGCTTCCCTTATTGCTTAGTGTAGCAAATTCATCTTGAATCCTGCTTTCCTTCTTTTTTTCTTATCTGCCTCTGCTATCTTCTGCAACAGTTGGTTAAAAATATGGATGGAGATATTTATGTTCTTACCATATTTTCAATTTTTCAAGGCAGCCAAGAGGGCATTTTGTTCAGTGTTCACTCCTTACATGTGGTTGCATTCATGTCATGTCAATGCCTTTTTCGGACATGTTGTCCCGACCAATTGTACATCTTTCATGTTTGTATTTAGAGTGTGACTGTATACTTTTGTCCTGTATAAATTAAAAAAAATGACAAATTCATCTTGAACTGGCAAATCTTGGGTGAATTCATGGTGGGCAAATTTTGCACCCATCAATAATACCCTGCACACCCTTTCACCTTGGTCAGCAGACCCACAACAGCCAATAATGGGGGAGGGAAGGGTGCTCCAAAGCTTTTCTTTTAAAATAAAAATAGCTTGTCCTGATGAATGTGTTAAGCATCAAAATATACTAGATGCTGGGCTTTTATGGTGTCAGGTCAGGGACGACAGGATCAAAAGTACATAGTGTCAAACATATCACATATTTATTAAAAAAAGATAAATAAGCATCTATACTATAACATATAAAAGATCCCAGAACTACTAGGATGTACACCAGCAACTACTCCCTGTATAGCATTTATTGCTCATACCACGACATTGTAACTCCCTGGACCATATCAATACATTACATTTACAAATATCTCAGTAAATTCCGTAAACTTCAATGTCCTCATAACAATCAACTGGTTATATTCTATCATCATAATTGTATCCTTCGGCCATTCATAAATGTGTGATGGTCCAGCCTTTTGCCAAAGCTTCTTCAGGCGAATAGAAGGCGGTCTACAATGTGTTACATAAAAAGTTTAACAACTAGACTAATAAACATTTAATATATTAAGGACGCATAGACAGAACAATATAAATACATAACATAAATAAGTAAATATCATTCTCTGGGAATCTGATGATGAATAGATCCACAAAATGGGGATGTCCCTTATCACCCAGATGGCATAGGGAGTAGGGAGCATATAAGGATGACAATGCAGGAGAGACTTAATAACCTTCTATGAACACCTATGTAAATTAAAATACAAAACATAACTATAACATGTAAATCTACATATATGGGGATCCCGCATCAGTCAGAAAGTCCCCCAAAGACTACAACATTCTACACCCACATGGACAAAAAATCCAGAGATCTGCATTGTCTAATCAATAAGAGTAGTAAACAATGATCAGGACTTCAATAAATAATGACCAAATGACAACATGTATAACCTAGGTTACCTATTAATGACCATGGGGTTAACCAATACTCCTCTTAATTCATACCATCAAGCTAAGCAAGTTATTGAGATTTCTTTAACAATTCCTCTGACCAGACCTCTGTCTATGTCTTCTGGGTGATGAGGGACATTCCCTAATGTCACACAATGTAACACATTTTAGGCCGCCTCCTATCTTCCTGAAGAAGTTGTGGCGAAACGCGTAGAAGGCTGGGCCCATCATTCATTTATGAATAGGTGAGGGATGCAAATTATGATGATAAAATATATCCAGTTAATTGTTTTGAGGACATTGACGCTTAAAGAGTTTACTGAGCTATTTGTAAATGTAATGTATCGATGTGGTTCAGGGAGGTACAATGTCGTGGTATAAGCAATAAATGCTATACAGGGAGTAGTTGCTGGTGTGCATCCTAGTAGTGGGATCTTTTATGTTTTAGTATAGATGCTTATTTGATCTTTTTCAATAAATATGTGATATGTTTGAAATAATGTATTTGTGGTTCTTTCATCCCTGATCTGACATCTTAAAAGCCCAGCATCTAGTATACAGTATTTTGTTGTTGGATTTGTACGTTTAGGGGTGTAGTGCAGTGACGTGCGGCCATTGCAGGGGTGACACCAAAATGACTGTCAGTCATTTTGATGTCACCCCCTCTAAAAAGTCCGACAGAGAGCCCGACAGTATCAGGAGAGAGTAAGGGACCCAGCGGCATACCTCATCCCGCCAGGTGAACGTCCCTTCCTCTCTCTGCCAGCGTCCATTATCAAGATGGCCGCCGGCAGGCGTCAATCAGATGGCCGCGCATGCATGATGACGACATGGCGGGGTATCACCCGGTCTGGAAACCGGGTGACACCCGGCCTTGGGACGCCCCTGGTGTAGTGTCTTGTTTTCTTTAAAAAGAAACCTTCACTGATTGCTGACTAATCATCTATTCTTGAAGCTTCCTTTTGTTTGCAGCATGCTGCAGCTAATTTGTGTGGAAGGACAGAAAATAGGTGCAAAAACAGTGTGCACCAAAAACATCTCACACTATCCCTTGCATTGACCACACCCCTTATCAAATAGTTAAAATAAAGGTTAGGCATAGACCTAACAAATAACACAAAATGGCAGACAGACAGGCCTATAAAGCAGCAGCAGTGGTGCTGCAGGTGGATGTGATCAACTTCAGTGTGGATGTGATCAACTCCACATGCAAGGTCTGCATGACAAAGGGGTGGTAGGGCCAGACACAACAGGGACAAGGCAAGTCTACACGCAGAGAAATTGGTAATGAGGCCAGAAAACGAAACCTAATTTTGCACATTGCCATATTTGCCTTAGCACTAAAATTTATCATCACTGTCTGCGCCTCCTAATCTATAATTTAAAAATAAATGAGCACTCACATCTAATATAATATACTCTGTCATTTAAATGCACCAGTGACTCCATTGTTGAAAATTCTAATTATTCCCAAACTGAAGCTTTGTTAATTTAATTACAACAAATTGTTTAGGGACCAAGTAATCTGTAAACACCCAGGAGATAAATTTGTTCATATATGTATTCTCTAGTTCCGAATACATGTATATATGTGTATGTGGATTGCATGTATGGCTTGGAATTTTAGGATTTGAAGCATATAACAAACCTTTATGTCACATTGATGTACAGTAACAGGGTGCACAGTGCTAATTCTGCTTTAACAATCCAAGTGTATAAAATGCATGAAATATGGACAATTTAGCATTACATCACAGTGTCTAAAGTAGCAGAAATGTCGTAAATATATTTTGACTTTAGTATACAGACTTTAATATACAATGGTAACTTTTAACTACAGCAATCAAACAATTAATACTCTTAATGTCATTAATGAAACTGCTAGTTTTGAACCACAGTTTTCAGAAGGCTTACAATACTTAATCATTGTTCTTATATCTTTACTTGTTTTCCTTACTGTCTTTGGCAACATTCTAGTGATGGTAGCTTTTATTATAGACAAGAGGCTCAGAACCCAGAGCAATTTCTTTCTTCTCAACCTGGCTATCTGTGATTTATTGTTGGGTAAGTTTTTTTTGTAATTTCTGCTTAAAATTAGATTATTGTTACTATCAGTTGTAATTTACAAATTCAAATGAAATAATTGGTATATTTATTGTTCATGAAATTATATAATATGGGATATTTTCACAATGAAAAAATATTATTATGTTATTAATAATACATAATGCACATTTGACATGTTATTATAATGTTTTAAATATTAACTTTTTTTTTATTAAATCGGCCTCATAGGTACAACAATTTCCATTACACAGAATAAGTATAAAAAAACATATCAAAGCATTATCAATGTAACCACACCTAAGCTTTAATCTTAATGCTTTGGCAAGATATGACAGGACACAAAAGTAAAGGTACATGAAGTTAATAGGGAGAAATATTTTTGAAAGTGTAGGTTTGGAGCTGGTCCTCTATTGGCAGATACTTCATGATGTATAACAAGAACAGATCTAATATTTTATGTTTGCTGATTAACTGCCAAATGCCAACAGAGACAGTAGCTATTTCTTGAGACTTGAGAAAAGCAATTACAGGTCGTTTCCTTGGTTCAACATTGAAATCTAGCATATTATTTGGACAGCTTTTCTTATCTCTTTGCATGTCACACTGCTAAGTTTCCTACTAAATTGTGGACTTGTAAAATGGCAATATAAGTTAGAGGAAGTGATGTATAAAAAGTGGTAACAATCTTTGAAAAAACAGGGAAAATCAAAATAGCAAAGGTTACACAATCCTGAGTGACATACCTTCTCTAGCTTCCTTCTATCCTTCATAATTATACCTCTGTTTATTCATAAACAACAATAATTAAAGTGACACTCAACTCATGAGTTACATCTTAAAAATGCATTCAAGTACCTTAACTATTAACAAAAATGTTAATAAGTGTGGAGTGGACTGGAGTGAGTTTGAAGCGGTGGCTACTTTACAACACACACAAGGACCATGAGGAACAAAAGTATCCACCCTCCAGAAGGAAGGACAGTATCAGCACCAACTCAGAGATGATTTGAGGATCTAAAGCTGAGTGACACACAACTAAGCTACATTTTTGTTAATAATTAAGGTACTTTTTTTGCATTTTTAAGATTTAACTCCTGAGTTTAGTGTCACTTTAGGGTGTCATTTAACTAAAAAACAATGCTAGGAAAATATTTCCTAGCACTGTTCCCTCCTATTATAAAATGAATTCAAAATCCATCAGAGAGGGTAGGACATTCATGTGACAGCCCTGGTAGATGTTCAAACCTGGGAAATAAAGCATGGGATTGCATAAAAGTAGTTCCTGACATATGTAGGAAACTTTTAGGTGATTTTACTTTCCAGAATCAGCAATATACTGAAACTGTAGTTTTAGGTGTCTAACCTTTTAAGGTCTGAAATTTGAAATTAGGTGGCCATGCAAGGTAATAGCAGTGAAAATGGTTATTTTCGAATACACGCTTGTATGTGGTTGCCTAATCAGTACATTATATACTTGAATATCTATATGCGCAAGTTGCATGTTATAGTTAATATAGTTAATAGTGCCTAAATCAAGATATATATATATATAGATCTATATATATTTATATATATAGATCTATATATATATATACATTTTTTTTTAACAGGAGCAGTTGCCATTCCTTTGTATATACCTTACCTGCTGATTGGAAAGTGGATGTTAGGGGCATTTCTTTGCAAACTCTGGTTAGTAGTAGACTACACTATGTGCACAGCCTCTGCATTTAATGTGGCTCTGATCAGTTATGACAGATTTCTTTGTGTCACCATGGCTGTAAGTATAACACATAAATTATTGCAAGTATAACATGTAAATTATATTATCAATGCATAATAAGGTTTATAGTTTATAATTATATAAGTATATGGGTGACAGCCATTTTGCTTTCTGCTTTTTAGTGCTCCTCAAAGGTTATACTTTGCAGTTAATTTTTACAGTGCAAGGTCTGGCTATAGGTCTGGTAACCCAATGGGAGAAATCCCCCTCTACGGGACTAATATTTCATCAGTTTTTAAGTAAACTGGATGGGTGACTGCAATATTATACCTAGTTGTTAATGTACAAATCTCTATATTTATTACAACATGAAACGTAAGAATGAGCAAGCACGTAAAAATGTGTGGTAACAATAAAAGTTACATTAAATTAAAATGACTTCTTCATGGAACTAAAAAAAGAAAATAAATACCAACCAAAAAATAAGAAATGAATATATTCCTGTTGCTGGAAACATTGCTCTCTTGCAGAGTAAAGCCACCAACAAAATATTCACATAACACACATCTTGGTGTGTCAGACACCTTTGCCCCTGCCGTGAGCTGACTTCTTCATCACGTCCTTAAAAAAAAAGTAAAATTCTAGTGAATTTTTAATTTATTAGCACTATGTAAGCACACTATTGTCTTTGGATTGCACTGTTTTATAAATTATATACATTTTATATAATTTTATGACATTTCTACATTTCTGCGGTTTTAATTTTGTAAACCAAGGTTTCTAGCTGGTGGTTTCTATTAAGGTGTTCCTGTTAAGTAGTACAACCAATCCACTAACAGTTCTGGGGCAGTCTGCAGTGGCTCTTATAAGGGACCTGACACCAATAGCTGTTTTGTTGTCCCCGACCTGAGTCAACTCACTCCTTGGAGTCTCCCATAGCTCTGTCAGGTGTGGCCCCCTCCTCTACATTATACATTATACAACTTACAACTATGATTGCTGACAAAGACTGTAAATGTAGTTCTACACCTTATTCTCCAGAATCTTTTTCAGACATCCCTGCAGCTGTAGGGACATATGAACCTTCTGCTATGGATGTACTGTCTGAAGAAACTTCTCACAGATCCCTGATGGGTGACTTTGTTCTTGAGAAGGTTCAGGCAGCTTAAATAGCAGCTAAGTTTAAAGATACCATATCGGCTAGGGATGCACCAAAATTTTGGCCGCCGAAACATATCGGCCAAAAAACTTTTTCGGCTGAAATTGTGGTGCATCCATGGTTTCTCTCCTCCCTGCTGGGCGCTGCTCTGCATCACCTCTGGAAGAGGAGTGGGGTGGGAAGGAGAGCGATGTAAGCGTGTCACAGGAGGCCAAGCTCTTCTTCTGTTCTGCCTCGCTTGGCCTCTTGTGACAGGTCAGGACGGGGAGCGGTGTGTGTGAGGACACAGCTGTGAGCTGTCACAGGAGGCAGAGCTGGCGGTGCAGGGGAGGAGTCAGCTGTCAGCCGTGTCACAGGTGGCTGAGCTTTCCTCCCCATACTGCCCGCTCAGGCTCCTGTGACAGTGATGCAGAGCAGAGTACAAGCACTCAATGATCAGCTGATCGATGAATGTTTGTAAATAAATGAGGACATAGTATGTTTACTATGTCCCCAATTATGAATGAACAGGAGGTGCTCAACATCACTTCCTGTTCATTCATAATTGTGGGCATAGTAACACATACTATACCCTCAATTTATGAATGGACAGGAGTACAGAGGCTCCCTGTTCATTCATAAAAGGGGCTGCAGAAAAAGAGAATGTGTACTCAATCTCTTTTTCTATTTTAAAAGGGAAATATCTGTTTTGACCCCTGATGTTTCCCCATTGCCCCCAACAGTAAAGTCAAAAATAAATAAATAAAAATTGAATATTAAATTATTATTTTTTTAAAAGGTCACAAAAAAAATTGTTTTTTGTTTTGGCCTGACAATTTTGTTATTTGCGGTTTCGGTCTGAAAATTACATTTTGGTGCCACATTTTAAGTAAAACATCCTGTGGCTTCTACCAATGCTGTTACCAGTCTGGGATCCCTGAAAAGTTCCAAGGCTATTAAAACTTTTCCAAAATGCTCCTTACTTCAACATGTTCGATAAGGAGACTGGAATACTTCTGACAAATTCTTTACTTTTCCCAAATATTTTCAGACCAATATCTGTTTGATGAAGATTTTCTTGTGGGAGCCTTTCTCTCTCTGTGGATCCAGAAATATTCCACCTTAATAAAACACTGACTGTAACCATTGTGGGTGCCCCAGGTGTATTTCCACTTTTGCAGCAAAATTGGAATAACACCTATTTTATGTTTGTTATTTGCTCCCATATACACAGCAAAACATAAAGAAATACTTAAAAAATGCTGCTTACATTTTTACTTGCTTAGAAATCCTACCTAGCTTTCCCCTTCTATGTAATGTTCCCTTCTATGTAATAAGGTAGTGAGGTTATTGTTTTACCCTAACTAAACCTGCCTGTACTGTGCTGGCAGATGTCTTAATCAGTTACAAACTAGATTAAACATTCTGTTATAAAAAAGGGTTAAAGATCTCAAGACTTGGATAGTGCATTGTATATTAACATACAATGCACCATCCAAGCCTTTAAACTATAAAGAATAAATAGATATCTGCAAGGTTTGTAATAGGGATGCACCAATACTAGTATCGGTATCGGTGCCAATATCGATTATTTGGGGCGAGTACTCATACTCGCCCAAATGCTCTCAATGCTTACCCTGATACTGGAACTTCCGGTATCAGGAAGCCGGCTTCATGCTCTCTCATCACCAGGGAGCATGGAGCTGGTTTCCCGGGTGCTGTGCAGGCAGGGCCGGCCTTAGGGGTGTGCGAGCAGTGCGGCCGCACAGGGCGCCATAGCAACAAGGGCGCCGTGCGGCCGACACAGCTCGTCCTGGGGGCGGCTTCTCTCCCCCTCACCGCTGGGCGCTGGCCATCCGATATGACAGTGCTCCCTCGTCCGCCCCCCCCCATTCAGGGGGGGGGGCGCAGGAGGGAGCGCTGCCTGCTGTCATTGATGGCGGAGCGGTGAGGGGGAGAGAAGCCGTGCCCGCAGCTGTCAGGATGGCCGAGCAGGTAGGAGATCGGAGCCGCTGTCATCCTGTCAGTTTCAGGATGACAGCGGCCCTGTGCGCGATAAGCTTTCTCGCACAGGGCGCCTAAAGGCCTAAGGCCGGCCCTGTGTGCAGGTATCTATAGAATTCATTGCAATGATTACTGCAGCCAGTCGCCTGTCATGAAAAGAATTCAGTAGGAGCTTGGGATTTGAATGATCCCTGTGTGTAGACATTATGCTCTTAACACTTAGTAAATAAATATTTTATCTCTGGTGGACTATCAGGATATAAAGTTATTGATAACACAGCAATCAGTGTCCCCCAGATGGTCATGATTCCTTCACATTCTTCCTTACAAAAAGAAATAACAATTTACAACATGGCAGATCCAAACAGGCACTGATATGGATTTTTCTATTTTATGTAACTTCTTGGGACTTCTTCACCAGCGATATATAATATTGAAGGTTTAATGATACCATCTGCAGAGTTCTCTAAAATATTAAATGGTTTTCTCTTTATCCAGGTGTTTTACCGCTCCCTGCAAAACAGACACAGTCAGACTGTTCTCAGAATGTCCATCATCTGGATACTGTCCTTCCTTCTGTACAGCCCAGCCATTCTTGTATGGGACAGTATTGTTGACAACACATACATTTCTGAGGGTCTCTGTATTGCTGGATTCCATAACACCTGGTACTTTCTGCTGGTTGCATCATCAATTGGTTTTGCTGTTCCATTTATTAGTATTTCATTCTTCAATCTGAGCATCTACTGGAACATCTCTAAACGCAGCAGAAAGAAGAGACAGTCTTCTGTTTTATATTTTTCAGGAGTTAAAGGGAACAATTACAGCCCGTTTATTGTAGCAACCAATGTAGTTCTGTCTTCTGCCCAGTCAGCTATGGAAGTTGAATGTAAACCACCTCTAAAGAGGAAGGGTAACATCTCCATTTCTTTTATACAACGCAACAGAAGAAAAAACATGATTACCACACATAATCATACTACTTATATAGGGATAAAGCAACATATTAATAAACTTTCCAAAGATAAGAAAGTTGCCAAATCACTTGCTGTTCTGGTTGGGATATTTGCCATATGTTGGGCACCCTACACATTTCTCAATAGTATCCGTGCAGCCTGTCATGGCTACTGTGTTGATTTATATTGGTATGAGATCACTTTCTGGCTTTTGTGGATGAATTCAGCTATTAACCCTGTTCTTTACCCACTGTGCCATAAACAGTTTAGAAAGGCTTTTCTCAAAGTTTTAATACACATTTGCTTGTGGAAAACTGTGGAATAGGAATAGAAACTAGGAGGGAATTAATAAAATTCACCAAGCTAACTGACATTGACACACATTAATACATGTCAAAATGGAAAATGTTTGCTGTCTTTGATCTCAACAAGTTCAAGAGACAGATGGACTGCTCGTACCGACCCATGCAGAAAATACTCTAGTAGAGTGGGTGGGTGGATAGAGGGACACTGGGGATAACAATCTGCTGTTTAGATTTTCTGCTAATTTTCATCTAATTGTCTTTTTTCCAGTTTGCAAAGTGGGGAGCTATGTGGTACACCCTAACCTTTATGTGTGTGCCAGAACACTTATCTTTACCAATGTCCCAAGCAGTGTGCCAGGACCTCACACCATCTGGCTTCTAGCAAATATGTGCAGTACCCTGGTTGCTAGATAACCTGCATGGTGTCACCTGAGCCTTAGTGACAGGGCCATATGACCAGCAATGGCAGACCTTTAATAGCACAGCAACCACTTTTCTGTAGAGGTTGGAAAGCAGATCTTGCTCTTAAAGTGTACATTTTAGATTGTATGTATGGGGCACCAGACCTAAAACATTCTCCCCTGCAGACATCCCAGGCAGTTGGGAGCAATATAAAGCCAATGGGACAAGTTCTTTGATGGAGGCAAATGCCATTCACAAATGGAATGCAGGTGTTATGGCTGACCTTTTACTTAAATTGTTTTGGAAAAGTTAATGCACAAAATCTGAAGGGTTGGGAAATAAAGGGACTCTCCCTAATAGCAACACGGACAGCAGGAAAAGTTTGACAGATATTCTAACTCAGTGTCACTGAGGCAAGATGTAAAGGAAATACCATCCAGGCAGAACACAACAATAAAATCCCATGTTTAGTTGTAGCCCTTTCCAACTCTATATAAAAACATTTTAGCTGTAGTTTTACCTTAATTAAAAACACAGGATTTTTGTGCTTACCAGAAAATAAATTTGTTGAAGTTTATTAAGGGACACAGGATTCAGCTATTCAAAGACAACTGGGTTATAATGCCATCTTCCAGAAGCACTGGACACTGACAAACAAAAAAGCTTTTGGCCAGTCAAGTATAGGCTTTCTTAATCCCATCATGCTTTACGTTTGTAGAAAAGCAGTGTTAGGAATAGATTACAAGCAGAAGAGTGGACATGTACCTATGATTAATGAACTCCAAGAAATCGATTTTACAGTATGTGCAATAATAATATTTTCCTTCTCATTCATTAAGGGACACAGGATTCAGGTATTCTGGAGACAATTGGAACTTCCAAAAGCAGTGCAACAGTCACAAAACACTAACAGGCCTTAACAACAAAACAGTAAAACGTAGGGCAGCCTGCAGCTCAAAGAGCTACCTGAAGGGCCTTTTGCTTGAAGCTTGCATCATATAAGGCCTAAACATTCACCTAGAAAAACTTAGAAAACGCGTGACCAAAAGACATCCAGTGCTGTAAGTCTTCCTCTCCTGACCGTGTCCGACCTCTGATCAGTGGGGAATCTAGACATTCTGTCACCCGTGGCAAAAGCTTTAGAGTTTCTGCGCCCCACAAGAGAGAAGTGGCACCCCTCCTAAGCTTCGACCCTGGCTCTGATAACTTGCCTTAACCACTTTCACAGTTCGTAGCCTAGCACAATAGAGAGATTAGAAATTCTGTGTTCACTTTTCAAGTTCATTGACTGCATTCTGTTTCTGGGTCAGTAAAACATAATTAAAACCACTGGATCAGGCAAGACAACAGGGAAACTAGTGATGGATTACAATATCACGATTAGTTTACTAATTTGGAATGAGATTGAAGTCCATCACAGGAGTGAGCTTGGAGCGGTGGCTACTTTACAACACACACAGGGACCATGGGGAACAAAAGTAGCCACCCTCCAGAAGGAAGGGCAGTGTCAGCACCAATTCAGAGATGATTTGAGGATCTAAAACTGAGTGATTTACAAATAAGATACATTTGTGTTGATAATTAAGGTACTTAAATACATTTTTAAGATTTAACTACTGAGTTTAGTGTCACATTAACCTTACTTGTAACTCATACATACAGTACTGGGTAGAGAATACTTTTGTGAAGAGAAATAATGGAAAGTTCTTCTTTTAGTATATAAGATACAGTATGCTATGATACAAGGGAATACAAAAATCCTCCAGGGAAAGTTCAAAGACTCCAAGGTATTTAATGTAGGAAACACATACGGCTGAACAGAGACCTTGAAGGGCTTTGGAGATTTTTAAATGTTATTCTGATGCAATATTAATGCAATATCAATCAGCAGATTTTGCTAGAAATGTTTTACATATACAATTATAGTTTTTGATAGTTTAATGACTATGCTAACTGTTACATATGTGCAAGCTAAATAAAAATGAGCCACGACTGCAGGTAGAGAGGGATCCGCCCACATGGCAATTTTCTTATAAATTAACACCTTGCTGTACTTCAAGGATCACGGCATTTTTAAATGACTCACCTAAGGTATGAGTGTGTGCTACCTAGGCTGCAACAGACAACATCTACCTATGTATTGGTATGTACTGGTACTCTCTGTTTAGGAGGATGAGGTCAGTGTTCTACCTTTCTGGAAATGTCACAAGTGTTATTGGAACTAACACATCATTTGTACTCGATGAATTGGGAGTGTTCGGCTCACAAAACATGATGATTCTGATAACTGTGCTCATCTGCATTTTAATTCTGGTGACTGTCCTGGGTAACAGTCTTGTTATTGTAGCCTTTATGGAAGACAAGCGACTTCGAAACAGGAGCAATTTTTTTCTTCTCAATTTAGCCATCTGTGATTTTTGCATTGGTGAGTCACTAATCTTTGTCATTCAACTGCCACTTGTTATGTGAATGAGTGAAATATATCATTAAAAAAACTGTAATTTAAAGAATAAAATATAAATGATACAAAATAACTGCTGTTAAATGGTGTAATTTTATTGTGTGTAACACTATAGAATACAATAACATTTCAATGAAATTAAATGCAAGGGATGTTCATCAAAATGTTGTTACATTTCATTACATTTATTATGTAAGATATTTGCAAACCATTGTATTCAAACGTTGGTTATGTTCTATTTACAGGGCATATTTATAAAGCAGTGAATGTGACATTCACCAAATATTCACTTCACATATATCATCCTGGTGCATGTATTTAAAATTACAGGGAATTATTAAACACCTGTGAAAATTTGGTGAATGTCACATTTTGTTTTGTAAATATTCCCTGTGTTGTGAGAATATATGTAGTAAAGAGCAGCATTTCTCAACCTTTTTTTAAGTCATGGCAATCTTTAGAAATTTAGAAAATCTTGAGGCACACCAGTCTAGAGTGTAAAAAATGTGAATGTACAAAATGATGTGTGGCCCTTCCAAAATCTATCCCACACAAATCTGAAGCCCCCTTCACATCAGAGCCTCCCATTTCAAATCAGAGTCCGCTGGTCACATCAGAAGCCCTCCTCTTGATTTCAGGAGTCCTCTTCACATCAGCTTCCCCCATCCTTTACATAAGAGTGCCCCTTTTTACATCAGAAGCCTGCCTGCAACATGGAAGGGTATGATGCTGGATGAAAATTTTCGAGGCACCCTGAAAAAGGCAGGAGGCACCACAGGGTGCATTTTTAACATGTGTTAACATGTACTTTGCTAACTTTTTCCACAGACATTTGCCATTTTTCTAAAAAAATAAATAAGGAAAAATAAATCTCTATCAGTTGGTAATATGGTTGACTGTATAAACGGCAGTGAAACATACTACATGTGCATTTTATTGTGTTAAAATTCCTTTTTCAAAATGCACAGGCAGTAAAATTTACAGAGGCTGAATTATCTGCAACACACTGCAATGCAGTACACAGATTTAAAAAGGCCTGATTTATCTGAATGACTATTATACTGTATGTTTGTAGCAGTTTTTCTGTGGTAGCTCCCTGTGTAATACTGCAGGAAAGTTATTAGGTGTGAACACTGTTCTTAGATTTCTTAGATGAGCCAGTTAAACAAATGCATCTAAATAAAATGTTCGATAATACAAAATACAAAAATCATTCTGGTGTAAAAGGGTGGTAAATGCCTAATAAAGAGTTCTATGTATAAAGCTGTATACCAGTATGTTCACTAATAAGGGTCAGTTTATTATATCCTGTGTAGTCAGCAGTGAATGGCAACGTAGCCACGCCCTCCGCCTGCAATGCGATCGGCCGCACAGGATCGCAAGGCACATTATGCCTGCGGTCCGGTTCAGTCCGGTGCAATCAAAACAGTGCTTGCAGCATTTTGATTGCACCGGACCACAGGCATAATGTGCCTTGCGATCCCGTGCGGCCGGTGGGCGTGGCTACGGTGCATTCACTTCAACTGCCTGCCACGCCCCCTCCTGCCCGACAAAAAAGTGAGCCGGCCGCAATGCGAGGCAGTGCGTTCTGGCCAGAATCGGGCCGGAACGCACTGCATCTAGTGTGCACGAGGCCTAAGCTTCAGCACTGACCGACATGAAGCTTACAAATGGATTAAACCCATGGCTTTAACAGATGAACAAAGTGGCAAGGAAGTGGATGGGGGGTAGCAAAGGTGAATAATAGTGTTTAATCAGATGGGCATTCAAGAGAATCTGAATATGCAAAGTAACAGATTCCCTTTAAATAGCACTGTGTCTCTTAAAGTACATTACAGTAGTACGAATGTGTGTATTGGCTTGAAAAATGAATATGCTGCACAGTCTTTACAATGTAGTGTTTCTGTTTTGTATCTTTTAAAGGGGCTTTCTGCATTCCAGTTTATGTACCTTATGTCTTCACTGGGAAGTGGATACTTGGAAAATTCTTATGCAAGCTATGGCTGGTTATTGACAACCTTATGTGTACAGCTTCAGCATTAAATGTTGTTCTTATCAGTTATGATCGGTTTCTGGCGTCAAAGGCAAAGACACCACACACATCACATATGCTGACTTGTAATGGTGGAACAAGGACTAAGAGGTCAGGCATGGCAGATCATTTTGTCAGATTGGCAGGGCAGCTGAACAGTTGGCCCAAAATGCCATCTGACTAGCAATAGGCATTTTGGGGAGGCAATTCATTATGTTGCTTCCCTAATTGACAACCCTGATAATTGGCTAATGTTTTATACAAAGGGGGTATTGATGCCCACTTACCTATCTGTTATAGTTACAGAATATTTGTGGTATGAGAAGGGCTTTAGTAAAGATGCCTCAACACAACAGTGGTGTTTTTTTTTTAAAGCATAATGTTATGTGGCATGTGCAAATGTTTCTATTTAAAAAAAAAAAAAACCATTGCCAGTTTTAGATAGGAGTGGATAGTATAGAATAAAAAATGCTATTTGGGACAGAATAGCATTGTGCATTGACTTGCGTTGATCTGAGTTGATCAAAACAGGCTCACTACAAATGCAGTTAAACCTAAAAATAAACTACTAGAAAGTAGAGATTTTTGGCAGAATAGACATGCCAAGTGTGTGTGTGCATTGTACGGCGCCGTGCAGTGTACTACACCAGGTCCCCCCCAGCATCTGCAGTTTGCTGGGAATTGAGCTGGGTGCCGAGGATGAAGAAACTCCTCTGTGCATGCACAGAAGTTACGTCATCATAGGCAGCCCAATGATCAAACAGAATGATGGGGAACCTGGAAGAAGCAGGGAAGTATATGGAGGTGGCGGTGGATGGAGTGGTGACTGAGGGCACATTTGTTAAGTAAGTGTGCCATAATGCACAAGTATGGTTTAAAGGAAGTGTTCATTAAATAAAGTAAAAAAAAAAAAGCACTGTGATGTTTTTAAAAAACTCATCACAGTGCGCATGTACAATGTACACCAATGCGTGTAATGCACACCAAAAAGTGCGCCCCTGGGGAAGAATGAGCCCAAAGTCTGCATGTAGAAAATATTTAAACCTCTTTTTTTTATCCACTTGTCCAGGTCATGTATCGCTCTCAGCAATACCATCATTGTAAGACAGTGCTCACTATGGCCACGGTTTGGATATTATCCTCTCTTCTGTACAGCCCAGCTATTGTGTTCTGGGAATACTTACATAGTGACAGCTTCTTTTCTGAAGACCTCTGCTTACCTGCCTACTATTACAACTGGCATTTCCTTGTGGCTGCTTCTTCTTTTGATTTTATACTTCCTCTATTAAGCATTTCGTTCTTCAACCTGAGTCTTTATTGGAATATCAGGACAAGGAGTAGAGCAAAGCATTGGACTGCTATGCATCCAGTGTCTTCTAATACAGAAGAATTGCAACAGATACCGTACATAATACCAGCAGACTTTATCCCAAAAGGGCTAAATAGTCTACAAGAAACAGAAATAACTGTGGTCAAGACATCTCTACCCCAAATGCTTAAGAAAGACTTTTCTAAAAAGACTAAACCAACTTTGTTAGAAATTGACCTGAGACAAACAAGCAATATTCGAATTGTGAAGTTATCTCATGATAAAAAGATTGCCAAATCTCTTTTTGTCTTAGTCTGTGTTTTTGGTATCTGCTGGGCTCCTTATTCTTTTCTTATGACAACTCGCGCTGCCTGTCATGATTCTTGCATTGCTCCTTACTGGTATGACATTACATTTTGGTTGCTGTGGGTTAACTCATCAATAAATCCCATTCTCTATCCTTTATGCCATGAAAGTTTTAGGAGAGCATTTACCAAAATAATTCGCAAGTATGTAAAGAATGCCTCTTAATTTGTTTGATGGGATGTTTTTGCACAATCCAAGATAGTTAATTTATTAAAAATAAATCTTAGGATTTAGAAACCTTAAGCTTGATCTATCGGTGTGTTTCTGCTTAAGGGTGAAGTTATTTTTCCTCAGCTACCAATCAGATTCAGATCTGAACCAAAAGTATGAATCTAATTGGTAGCTTTGGGGATAGCAGTAAGAAGAATGCAATAGAGCTGATTAACTAAAGGAGTATGCTCTCTTAACCTACGGGTAATATGTTGAAGCTGTATTCTCTTTAATTATTCAATCATGTGCAAGCAAAACTCCTATTTTTTTTATTTTAGTGTAATTAGATGTTCTTAGCCTAACCACTAAAGGAACATTCTGTACTCCTTTAAAACAAGCCCCACTGTTTTTATAAGTATTTATCAGAGCTCTGGTTCTAGATCTAAAGTACTAATGTTTTGCTTCTATTTGTAGTTCCTCCTTTGGATCAGTTCATCTGCTTCCTTATGTTACTTTTCCATGCGTTCACTGTTAATAAAGCATTCAAACCAAATCAATTTGTGTCTAGTGTTTCTATGGTTAAAATTACTGGATTGGAATCTCCTTTAAATATGTGTTTGTAAATAAGTAATTGGGAATCTGGTGTAAATGTGTATACAGTAATCTTGTGTGTTAATCAAAATCAGCCTTTCTCATATTAACAATCTGGCTCCATTAGAAAAACATGGTGAGAACACCTCCTTTAAAAATGATGCTTGTTCTAGAAAACACTGATTTGGGTTCCCACAGTGAGCATGCATTAAACAGCCATCAGATCTCCCCTCTGCTTTCTGAACCCAGAAGCAACAATATTTTGTCACTTCCAATTTCAAAGTGCTTTATCAGCTTCTTTAGGGTGCATAGGTGACACTAGGGGTGTAATATACCTCTGATGTCTACAAAATCGATCAGGCAGAAGCGGCCACCTAAACAGGCACTGTAGAGGGCCGCCTGCAGGGGCCCTCCAGAGGACCCACTATAAGAGCGAGCCGATTAGAGAGCCGAGGCTGATGCGGGCGGTCGGGCTGACCGGGAGCTGCGGTGACAGAGCATGTGAGTCACATTATATAGAAAGAATTAGTAATAACCTTCACTAATATGTGTATTAGGTTACACTGGGACTATGGTAACTGAATATATGAAGATAAAGCTTTGATCATAGGGATGCCATATGAACAGCAGATTTCCTGTCAGTAACCTAAGGCCAACCGCAGGAGGAGACAAGAGATGAGAGCTCTTTGCCTCATTACCCGAACAAGCCAAAATCTTTGTTCCGCAGTGGAATTTGTAATTTTATCATGGAAGCTGTGATTGTCCCCTCTACTCTGATCAATGTGGGCTGATCTAAATATGGTGGCAGAGGTTTTCAAACATTTTTTAAAAGAATGCATTGGGGCTGGTCTAAACAGGTATTTCCTTGTGTCTGCATTGCTTTACTTTCCTGTGCCAGTCAAAGTGAAGGTGAAGTACAGCTTAGTACAGCTGAAAAGCAACTCAAAAGCAGCTTAGTATAGCTGGGAAGCAGCTTAGAACAGCTGAGAGCAGTTTAGTACAGCTGAGACGCAACACAGAAGCAGCTTAGTACAGCTGAGACGCAACGCAGAAGCAGCTTAGTACAGCTGAGAAGCATCTCAGAAGCAGCTTGATACAGCCGAGAAGCAGCTTAGTACAGCTGAGACGCAGCTTAGTACAGCTGAGACGCAACTCAGAAGCTGCTTGATACAGCCGAGAAGCAGCTTAGAACAGCTGAGAGCAGCTTAGTACTGCTGAGACGCAACTCAGAAGCTGCTTGATACAGCTGAGAAGCAGCTTGGTACAGCTGAAAAGCAGTGGCAGAACTGCGGCCGGTGCGGGAGCACCGGGGCCTCAGCCTTTGGGTTAGTGTACAAAAAATAGGGTTAGTGTACAAAAAAAAGTGTTTAAAAATGAATGTAACATAAAAAAAATTAAAAAATGGGAAAAAAATGTTTAAGTCCCTCGCCCGTAGCGCCTACGTGCGAAAAACGACAATTGTGCTGAACATGTTACATATCGCCTCGACCGTCGCAGTGAGAGCAATAATGCAATTTTTCTGCCAATACAGCAACGCATCCCGGCTTTCTTTTCTCCCCGCTGGGCGCTGCTCTGTGTCCCAGCGGGGAGGATAGAAAGTGAGAACCGGCCGAGCGCTGCGGGAGGAAAGCGCTGTGTTTGTTTGGTTTTTTTTTGGGGGGGCCCAAAAAAAATCTTGCACCAGGGCCCTTTGTTCCTTAGGTCCGCCACTGATGCTGTGTATCTTGGGAAATATGAGGGTGGGGGGTACTTTTTCCATGCTAATGCTGCTGATGTCCTAAAGCTTCATTAAAGCCTGTCCTTGTCCACGGATTATGTTTTTTCACATACTTTTTTCCAAGTTGTTGCTGACTGCAATTGTTTTTTTTTCATAGCCTCTTTACAGTTGGTTCCTTTCCGCATGCATTACACAGGGCATAGTCTCTAATTGTTGCTGGCTGCAATTGTTTTGTCTTTTTTTAAATAGTGACGTAATATTCCTGGCCAATGTGCAACAGCACAAAGGCTTATTTTTTTCCTCTGGGAGAGCATGTGACAGGGTGGTTTATAGGCAGCAGACTGTGGGAAACAGGGGCAGAGTACTGCCATTAGCAGCACTTCAAAAGTAAGTGTCTGCAGTGAGCCTTTGAGGTGGAGGAGTAAAAGGAGGCAGGAGCAGCACTATAAAGGAAGTGCCTGCAATGCGCTCTTTAGGAGGAAGAAGAAAACAGTGCATTAGCAGGAGTTGTAGGCAAGTGGCTGCTCTACACTGTTGAGGAGAGAAAGGGCCCATAAGCAGCAAAGGAAGGGAAAGTGGATGCTTTGCACCCTTGAGGAGGAAGAAAAAGGCTCATGATCAGCACTAGAAATACAAGTGGCTTCTATGCATCCTTGCAATGCAGAAAAAAAAGTTCAAGAGAAAAAAAAAAGTAAGAGAACAAAAAGTGCACATTAGCAGGCAGGCGATGGCTCTGGGCCTGGGAGGAGTAGGAAAAGAAACGCTTGTTCAGAGACCTTACTACACAATGTGCAATTCACCACTGATGAAACCACCCCCACTGCCTAGAGCCCCTCCACATACTATGTACATATTGAAATAGGGAATGTGAGGATGGTCCCTATTTGGACAATGGCTATAGCATTATATGTTTTATATTTGCTGCTAAGTGCCCTAATATTAATAAAAATAATATGATATTAAAGATTAAAAAACCCCAAAAAGAACAAGTAAAAAAATTACTATCCAGCCACTGAACAATATAATACTACACTGCAATGTGTATTTCAAGATAAAACTTGCCTAGTCTCTGCCTCTTTTATTAAAGTGATTTTCACTCAACCTCATAGTTCGAGCCGACGTGTGACAATGAAACTGTCACATGTCAGCTCAATAGATCGGGAAGTGAGCGAACACATACCGTCGCTTGCTCACTTCCCGATCATGTTCCTGCAGAGAGTCGTGACTGTCACTCACGGCTCCCTGCAGGGATCCCCCCCCCCTCCCCGCTCCGATCCTCCACGCTGACTGGCGGAACGGACGGTAGCGGGTACAGCTGGCTTTGCCTCTAGAGAGGCAGAGCCAGCTGTCAATCACGCAGCTGGGTGGATCTCGACAGTAATGTCGGGATCCGTCCCGGCTGCGGCGGTCTCAGTATACTGCGAGCTGTAGCTCACGGTATACTGAGCTTTGGGTCACGGGAGGACACAAGTTTGTGTCCTCCTGTGACCCTTAGGAGAACTATGAGGAAAAACACTTACCCCATAGTTCTCCTTTAAAGCCTAACCAAGCTGTTTACATACTTTCCAGCCACTGAACATTATTTGTGGATATTATTCAGATAATACACCCTATTTTATATTGCAAGATAAAACCTACTTCTCTATCTCTATTGTCTGCCTATTCATGCATACTGTCCTGACACTGGCCAATTTCTACCAAACACATGCCTGAAGACTATATTTTAAATATTTCTGGAATAATTGCAGATACAGCGATGGAAGGGGTTTTGGGAATGTGGGGTTGTGATTTGAAGTGTTTTCGTGCACTTTGTTTTGACATTTTATTTAACTTTTAAGACAATAAAGTGTGGTACTGCAAAAAAGAAGCTACCAAACCATTCTATTAAACTGTTGCACCACTGGCCAATTTCTACAAAGTTGAGGGCTTTAGCTTTATTATTTTTAAGAGTAAATTTCCTCATAACGTTTAGATTTATTCCTCAATTCAGGCCTATTAGGTCTTGGTGAAAGGGCATGGGTCGCTGCTAAAACTACCTGAAAAAAAGCCTTTGTTTAATTTGAAATGCATTAGATCTGCTGCTGCTGCTTCTGTATATAGGCCAAGCTAATTGTAAAAGAAAAAGAAAATACATTTTGCACCCAAATACTAGAAAATAAGTCAAATGAATAATAAAAAAAGTTTACAAATTATTTAAAAAATGTTTTAAAAATAGGAAAATTAAAAAATAAATAAAAATAGTTTAAAGAAAATTAGCAATAATTTTAAAAAACACTGCACACCGACTGACTGCATGCAACGAACTTCCACTGCATTACAAAGCATCTGACAGATGCCAGCAAAAAAAAAACAATTGGGCGGAGCTAGCAGTGACAGCTAGCTCTGCTCAACTGTTTCCTATTGGCCGGAACCTGCCAGAGTCTTCCAGCAGGTCGAGGCCAATGAATAACAACTGGGCGGAGCCGGCCATGACGTCACGGCCAGCTCCGCCCAGTTGTTATTGTTTAATGACAGATCAGCATCCCCAGGTCATGGGCTTCACCCAGCTGTCATTTACGTGGAGATCGTCGGCCCTTCGTCCGACCTTTCTCCACGCTTCGGCTGTCACTTCGGCTCAGCATATATTGTGAATAGCCGGTACAGCAGCCCTTCAGTTCAGTCAAACTGTCAGAGGCGGCCAAAGTGAGCCGAAGGATCAGCTGAATCTATGGCTGGATCCTTCGGCTCTTTAGAGAATAACCCCCAAAGTGTTTACATGTCTTATTCTATCACATATCCCAAAAAAATTAAAGGATTATTCCTCAATTCAAGATAGTGGGCAGAGCCATGCAGATCATTCCTATACCCTCCAATGGCTAACTGAACATCCAGAACCACTTGTGTATAGTGCTGCTACATACTGTTTAGTTGGAGGATGTTTTGGTTCCTGTAGTCCCTTCTCACTCTAACCATCTGGTCTCATTGTTCCCCAAGTCTTACTTCATAGAAGCTTATGTTTCGATTCACTGCATCAATGGTGGCCAATAAGCCTGAAACAGCTGTATGAAGCTTAGAAGAAACAGCTCTATATTATTAGGTTGTATCTGTGCTACTCACCAAGGGTTCTGGATGTACTGTTAGCCATTGGGAGATAAAGGAACATGTTGCATGGCTCCACCCTCTATTCTGAAATGAGGAATAATTATCTTATTTTTGGAATTTATGATTAAATGAGACATGTGAACCTTTGGTTCTAACAAGGCATTGCTGGCTAATGCTACCTCAAGAAACACATCTGACCACACTAATATATAGTAATCAAAACGTAAACATGCGGAATAGTAATTTGTAGAAATATAACTGTATTCTTTCTGTACACATGTACAGTAATTGTACATATAAGAAAGTCATCTTTTTTTTAACAAACAGTTAGTAAATAACATGTAAATAACTAAAAACAGCCATTATGTGGTTGCCTTCTTTTAATAAAAGTATGGAGAAAATTATTGCTTTCCCAAAATAAAATTATGGGCTTGAAGCCCTAAGTGCCCTGAGACTTAATTTACCTACTTACTCCTCTATCTCTCAAAGCGACATTTTTCATTTATTTATACCCAGGATGCGTATTCCCATAACAAATCAGTTATTACTGTTAATTTGTTTATAAAGCAATCAGCAGTGACAGGGCAGAGAAAAGAACAGGAAACACAGTCCCTTGTGCAGACCATTTATATCCACTTACACTACAGCTCTCATGTGCCATTATTGTATTTAAGCATTCCATGAATTATTCCTTGATTTGGTCACATTCATGCATGGTGCTATAAAACACCCAGAAATATAATAATAAAAAGTTGGGAATAAATTGTTTTTGCATTTATTTTTTCTAATAAGTACAGGTCCAAACATATTTCATATTTACAAATCCCAAACAGCAGATGGAGCTCTAGTCTTATTTTCACATATTTGCTAGCCTAACCTTAAAGTGCACCCTTTGCCCAGACTATGAACAATAAAGTTGTAATATGTAATTTTTATTAAAGTTTTACAATTAATAAAGTACATGGGACAGGTATAAGCGAGTTCAAATGTATCAAAAAGTAGACCAACATCACAGGTCTTAAAACATATCCATTAAGCAATCACAATGATGTTAGCCTCGGGGGTTGACAGGGAGGGTTATGTTAAGGGTGGCCTGGTTCATTAGGTGAATAAGTGGTTGAGGGAAGTTTAAGTCTCTTAACATCTGGTATAGTTCCAAAAGAAATGTATGTTAAACATTTCATACATATTCATAAGAAGGAGTAAGTGAACTTTAAAACAAGCCATCACTAACCTCTCTAGCTGCAGGTACTTCAAGTAAGCACGTAATTCATCCTCAAAGATAACAAAAAATAGTCTAAATTCTGGTTTTAACCAGTTAGAAACATCTGCTGTGTGTTTACATAAAACAATAACTCCTCCACTTTTGTTGAGAAAACAAAGATTGTTGCAGATTCCTGTTTCTGTTATGAAGAAATGGCTGTTTGTTTTACCCTGTCCTTTCCAAACTGATCCCTGAATGGGAGTGTCTGGGTTCATTATAATCAGCTGATGGGCTTCCTGTGTTGTAATCAGGAAAGGTGCAGTGCTGGCCTTTAGTAGTAATTAGTAGTATCTTGTCAAAAAAGAAATTCCTATTGCAAGGGAGGCCAAAAATTATACTTGTATCTTAGTGCAGACTTCTGGGAAAATCATTCAGACAATCAGGAAGTGATATTTCTGGGGTGTTACGTACACAAACTGTGTGCAAAACGCCTCCAGGCCACCATATTGCATTTATTTATTTTTTTGACAAATTAGGAACATTACAGCAGCTACAGTTTTTTTTATCTGCTTTATTTTTTTATTTTTTTTAAATTCAAATTGTTTTAAAGTGGAGCTACAATTTAACGCTTTCGTGGCTGGTGGCGTATGCCTTATGGTGCTGGCTGCGGGCCCCTGTAAACAAACTCCCAGCAAATATAGCTGCTTGGTAAAGGCAACTGTTGGCCCGACGTGTGCTTGTTGCTCTCTCCACTGAATGCAGCCGGAAGTGACTCTGATTGCATCACTTCCGGCTTCTCAGCTGTCATTGCCTGGCTAGAGAAGCCAGGGAAGAAGCTGATCAAGTACCATCTCTGCTTGGTCAGTTTCTTTGAACTGCATTGGTGACATTGGGTGTCCTATAGACCCTTAATGTCACCTTAAATAGTACCTGCAATATTCTATCACATAGGGTTCTTGTGATAGCAATTAAGTTAAGTAAAAATGAAAAAAAAACAAAGTTAAATAAAATAAATTTAAAAAAAAGGAAAAAAAGTAAAGTTCCTGCCCCTGCAAACGCATGCATACTAACACAAACATGAATCAGATGCGCCTTCATAGAAAAAAGACGATTGCGGCACACATGTTAGTTATTGCCATTTGCGCCAGAGTGAGAGCAATAATTCTAGTGCCAATATTCTTGGCTAACTCTAAACTGATAACCTGTGCAGGCTTTTGAAATCTCCTCTGCTCTCTCTGCGATTGACAGAGCTCGTATTACTATTATCCCACAATGCATCACATTCTGTGAATGGACATTGTAGATTTTGTCATTCAACTGCTCCTCTTCCAAAAAAACAAACAAAATAAAAACAATTGAAATGGGGTCCACTCTAAAATCCATACCAGACAGTATGCAGCCTGACTGGCCATGAAAGGGGGGAGTGAGCATGCCCCAGGATGCACTACGGGGAGAAGGCATGCTAGTGGAGGCAGTGTGATGTTTTAGGCAATGTCCTGCTGGAAAACCTTGGGTGCTGCCTTTCATGTGGATGTTACGTTGACACATACCACTTATCTAGACGGTTTTGCTGACCAAGTACACTCCTTCATGGAAACCGTATTCCCTGATGGCAGCAGCCTCTTTCAGCAGGATAATGCACCCTGCCACACTGCAAAAATGGTACAACAATCGTTTGAGGAACACAACATTGAGTTTGAGGTGTTGACTTGGCCTCCAAATTCTCCAGATCTCAATCCAAATGAGCATCTGTGAGATTTGCAGGAAAAACAAGTCCGATCCTTGGAGGTCCCACCTCGCAACTTACAGCATTTAAAGGATCTGCTACTGACGGCTTGGTGCCGGATACCACAGCCTACCTTCAGAGGTCTAGTGGAGGTCATGCCTTGATGGGTTTTGGCAGCAAAATGGGTATCTACTCAATACTAGACGGGTGGTCATAATGTTATGGCTGATCAGTGTATTTGACATGTGCAATCTCCCATTGGTCATGACTTTTTTCCCCTATGCTTGTAGGTTAACACAAGCAATTACTATATGTGCCCATATAGTAATTACGTGTAACGTGGCTAAATGGCTGAATTCTACAAGGAAAATATGTACTGATAAATATCTTAATAAGTGCAATTAACGGCATGAAAAACAAGGCCAGCTGCCACAAGGATTAATTCCCCAAGTAGTTACAATTATAATTGCGTGAAACTATTGAATATATAAGAAAATTAACATAGAGTACAGAAATGATCAAAAGAATTCAAAGAAATGTATTACATACTAAGAACATTATACTCAAGGTACATGTAAGAGACGTAATCTGGCATACACTTGAAATGTAAAGTATAAGATCAAACAAAGTCACTAGCGCCAAAGTTCATTTTCAAAGGTTAGATACAATGCGACTCTTCACAGGAGGGCAGCACTTTAGACAGTCAGGGTGTCTGAAGCTCTAGCACACAGAAAACATAAAAAACTGTGCGCCTCTCTAGTGTCACCCAGAAACGTGGTACCTGTTTGCCATGCCAGCAGTGGAATGTTTGCTCCAGGCTGCATGTTAATGCTGTCATTGGACACTTTTACATCGCAGATGATTCTTTGTTACTACAGGCTTGTTTTACACTGGCTGTTTGTGAGTACATTCTTGCTTTTAATCTCCTCTTAATAAAGCTTTTTACACTAGAGAGGCGCACTGTTTTTTATGTTTTCTGTGTAAAGTATAAGACATTAATGGTTGAAATGAGGTATCCAAAATCGGCAAAAAAAGAAAGAATAAACCAAATGTACAATGGTATGTATATGTAAGCAAAAGTTGTACTGAATATATGTTTATATCCAAAAGAATGTGGACTAATCAATATTGTTATTTTGTTGTCCAGTGAGGTAATGCTAAAAACATACAGGGGAAGTCACAAAGACTGGTGTTAACGTTTAACAAGAACAGTTTCTATTACATCTATTACAAATGGAATAAATACCCCTAGATTTATGTGCATGGCACAGACACCTCTGTGAATCTGTCTGAAACCGACAGAACCAACACAGCTAGTCAAAAATCAAATTAAAATATGTACTAGTATAATAGTCCTTTTATATAAAAAAAATGTTTACAAATGTAAATAAATGATCAATGTTAAAAAATAAAGATTATTGAAAAACATTTAAAAAAATAGTGAAATAGTGATTAGTGAAAAAAGAAAAAAAAGAAAAGAAAGAAACAAATGGGCAGAGCTAGCAGTAACAGCTAGCTTTACCCAACTGTTTCCTATTGGCCGGAACCTTCTAGAAGGTCCCGGCCAATATATAACAACTGGGGAGATGGCAGTTTGGCGTCGCCAGGTAACCTGGGGGCACTGATCTGTCATTGCAATTTGGCGGAGCCAGCCATGAAATAACGACTTGCTCCGATCAGCTGTCAGTTACGAGGCTTTCGGCCGGCCAATGGGCGGCCGTTCGCCCCACTTTGGGCTTCACTTCGGCTCAGTCGAGCCGAAACATATGCCTTCGGCTCGGCTGAACCGCTCAGCAAGCTTTGGGAGCTGTACGGGCTATAGTGAACCGAAGGGCTCCGGCGGCTGAAGTTAGCTGAAGTATCAGCCGGAGCTACGGCTGATCCTTCGGCTAGCTTTGTGAAGAGCCTTCTTAGAGTACCTTGCGTAATGTTTGCCCTGCCCGAATGTTGCACTGTCTGAAATGTGTGTCTCATTTAATGCAGTGGTCACTATAATTTAGAGGGTTGGAATATCAAGCAAAACCAGGTTAGCTTTACTAAGTTGGTCTAAATAAACATAGAGTAATTTTTGCTGTAAACAATAAACCTTCTTATCTGATGGTTCCATGCTAATATCTAGAGAGAGACAAGCTTCAAAGGTTCATTAAAACCATGCAAATGTAAACACATTTTCTATTCAATTTCATGCCCTGTACATTAATTCATACCAGATGTTGTGAACTGACAAAGATTTCTATGCACAGTAAAAGCTGGATTGGTGGGGTATATAACGGAAATTTGGCCTTCACTGTGAAACATATGCTGTCAGAATTGCATATGATATCAAATATTCAGCTAGATTATTTCTGGATCAAAATAATTTGCTAAGCATTGCTGTCTAGCATGATACACTAGGGAGTTATACTGGCACTGCTTGCTCAAATACTGACACATTCATTATACAGGACAAAAACATAAAAACTAAGAACAAGCTTAAGAATCAGATCTTTATTAGCTGCTAAAACTGTTCCTAGCACCAAAGATTTTTTTGTTTATGTGTGCCTTTCATTCCAAGCTTTTCTACATCTGATATTATGTATATTTATATGGTTAAGTACATTAGACATTGTTTGTTTATGAGTGAGTAGTACCTACTCACTGGTAAGTAGTGTCCACTCCCTGGCAATTACAGGCAATTAAAACATCTTACCAGGTCATAATGACATGCAAAACATGACTGCTGGGAAGGATATGCCTCGAGAACATTAATTTGATATATTACAAACTTTTCCCGGTGAAATTGGCTCTGCCCGATCATACCATAAAACTGTAGCCAATCATAATTGGAGCTACTTTGCATATACTTAAAGTGACATTAAAGGCAAAAAATGTTTTCCCTCCCCCCAATGTAAATGTTAGCACTTACCTTAAATGATGTCTCTTTTTCCGATCTTCCTCTTCTTTCCCCATGTTTTCATCTGTCCCTCCAGCGGTGTGACGTCACTCCGATCCAGCGCTGACTGCTCTGTCTCTCCGATCAAGCGGTGTCTGCAGGCGGGTGCACGTGTCCATAGACTTACTTAGCGTCTCTGCTCGTCTCCCGGCCGAGAATCGGAACTGCTGTTGTCAGGCTTCCATGTTTCCTAACTGTAGGAATTTTGTGTCCTCCTGACTGGAGTGATTCTGATCTTTTTTTGAGCGCTGTTGTATCATGTTGATGTCAATGGGCTTCCATCACTTTCACTGTGACCACTGTGGCTGTTAGTAACAACCCTTGCACATCATGTATGCAGTGCGCATTATCATGTAGATAACATGTGCAGAATAATATGTGCATTCTACATTTGGGCTTGCATACACAACTTAAGGTAATAATAGCCAAGGATTGGTCTATTGCCTGGAGACCCCATCAAAATTTTGTTATGGGACACCGTGATCTGTAGTCATACCCCAAGGCAAGAAATTTGAGAATGTAAAAGGGATGTAAAATGAAATGGGACCACACATTGGTTACAGATAATCTATCTCTTACCCCCTTCTGGACAAAATAGGTTCTTTTAATAAGACTGCCTACCCACCCATCCCTTCGCTGATACATATCTTTGCCACATTCCCTAGCTACCCCCCTCCATCTAGCTTTAGAAAATACCTGGTGCTCTCTGGATGCAGTGCTTGTACCCCAGTGGCCACCCGCCAGGCCTGATTAAACATTATTTAAATAAATTAAAAAAAATAGAAAAATTTTAAAAAACTGTTACGAAAGTAATGAAAACATTTTTTAAAGAAAAAAAAAACAGCGTGGGGTCCCCCTCCCAAACCACCAGGAATTTTAAGGAGGAACCCCCAAAAAAATTCCCAACCAGATCCTTGAGCCGAGCACAGGCCCGACAGGGCAGGAAAGAGGGGGAACGAGAAGGCAAACCACCCCCCTTCCCTCCCTGCCATACCAGGCCTAGGAGGGTGCTTTTCCAGGAGTAGAAAAAGGATGTCACCAGCTCACCAAGCTGTAGTGTTCAGCAATAGTCCATTTTAATGACCACCAATGTCATTCAATAGCGAGTACTTTTGGGGCCTCGCAGAGTCCCCATCATCAGGCTCAGAAGCCTGATGACAGTTGACTGAACCAAAGGGCTCAGGCGGCCGAAGCGAGCCAAAGGATCAGCTGAAGCTATGGCTGGATCCTTCGGCTGTTTTGTGAATAACCCTCATAATCAATATATGAACATGTAAATGAAGTGATATCTCACAAAGAATGCCAAACAACTTCGGCTCAGGATGGCATCAGATTCTCTTCTCCTTCGTTCCAAGATGAAATCTGGGTCCCAGAATGCATTTGTTCCCTTCTTCTTGGGCCTCTTCTAGAGGTTTCTGGGAACCTACCATAGAAAAACAGTGTGCTCTGTTGGAAAAGACATATTACTTACCTGCCTTCTCAAAATCAGCCACAAGATGGTCCTATAGAGTAAGTCAATAAATCTAATGCCTGTGGGCCAGAACAGATATACTGGAAGGAAAAAAACAAAACCAAACATACCAAAAAAAAAGACTATGGGGTCTATTCCCTAAGCTGCCGTAGGCAGCCGAGTGAATGACCGACCTAAAGCAAAGTGAACCGAACGCTGTTCAGCTATTCACTTCAGGCTGGTACGGCTGATCTCAGCCGTATATCGGCTGAAATCAGCCGTACATCGGGTGGCTTTGGGTCGGCCGAAGATGCTCAGCCGAATGCCTCTGTGGGAACGAGAAGAACAGAAAAATAGTTTAACCCCTTCGTGACGGGTGACGTACACTGTACGTCCCTCCACAAAGGGACCAAATGACTCGTCATGTACACTGTACGTGACAAGTTATTTGCTGCATTAGAGGGCTGGTAACCGCTGAGAATCAGCGATTACCATTCACTAATGGATGCCTCAGTATAGAGGCATCCAGTAATGAAAGGGTTATCCCTTTTCAGACACCTGATACCTTAATATGTGTCTGGGTGTCTGAGAGTCAAAGCAGAGCGGGCAAACATGCCGGCAAAAGCCGGCATTCTGACAGCTCGTATAGATCTAGAGATATCTCTCTCGATCGTATACTGGCTTTTTTTTTCTTTCACTTTCAGCAATAGATACATAAAGTATCTATTCCTGAAAGAAGAATGTTTCAGTTTTCTGATCCTTGTTGGAACGATCAGAAAACCTTTAGTGACAGCTGAATCCTGAACTGCTGCAGGATCAGTGTCACTACAGTAGAAAGGTATCATGGCACACTCACAAGTCAGCATGTAAAAAAACTTGTATCACCACTAAGGTGAATAACAGAGGTTTGGATACACGTCTTCTGCAGAAAATGTGAAAGCCGCACAGCCGCGCCAAGGCACCTCTTATAGTGCGGTCCTAACTCTAAACTATGAGAGTCTCCATCTTGGAGCACATGGGGGCAGAAGATTTCAAATTGGGTGCAGGTTTGTCAGGAGGAAGCCCGACCTCCCTTTAAGGCACAGGAACACACAAGGGATCCTGCACATCCCAATGGCAGCTGAGAACCCCCATGCGCTGTGCGGCTTTCACATTTTCTGCTGAAGACGTGTATCCAAACCTCTGTTATTAACCTTAGTGGTGAGACAAGTTTTTTTAGGGCTGTGGAAATTAACGATTAATCCTTCGATTAATCGTTAATTTTTTTGATCGATCAAAATAATTTTGATCGATCAAAGTTCTCCCCCGGCTTCCGGGTCTTCCGTCGATGTCCGCGACGTCACCGGACTCCTCCCCCTTCCACAAGTGGCTCTGTCGGCTAACGAAGGGAAGGGGGGTGGAGTCCGGTGACGTTGATGTCCGTGACATCACTGGACTCCCCCTTTCCTTCGTTACCCAATGGAGTACACAGCCTAACTCTCCCGGCCGCCCGGGAGAGTGGTGTAATCTGCTCTCTCTTTTTACCGAAAAGGTTTAATCTGCTCAATCGAGCAGATTAAACCTTTCCCTGCGATCGTTTTTTTTTTTCTATTCTGACATCGGGAGCCGCGGCCTGACCGTCAGTCAGAAAAGAAAAAAAAAGGCATACGATTGCATAGCTAGATTTCTATTGGCTATTGCACTTTGCAATAGCCAATAGCAAACTAGCTAATGCACCCACCCACTGCTGCTGTCAATCAGCAGAGGGGGGACCTGATTTGTTTTCTATCAGGTCCTCTTCTGGTGATTGAAAGCAGTAGGGGGCAGGTGCAATAGCTAGTTTGCTATAGGCTATTGCAAAGTGAAATAGCCAATAGGAATCTAGCTATGCATTCTTATGACTTTTTTAAAAATTATTCTGACAACTGCAACTGGCAGAATACTAAAAAAACAATAAAAAAAAACAATCTGCAGATAGCAAAGAAGCTATTGCTTCCTGTGCGATCTGCCATCATTTCAGGGGGGTGCTCTCTCCCAGCCCCCCTAACCCCCCCTCCATAGATGGGGGGGGGGGGGGGGGCCCCCCCCCTCAAACAGAGGGACACCTCCCTGAAATTGCTTATTTCAGGTTGGGATCCCTGGCATTGACCTATACACATACAGCACAGCAATGAAGTAATAAAATGAACTAGTATCACACTAATCCAGCACGTTATTAATCTGAGTTGCCCCACTAAATCGGCAGCCATATTGAGTGGGGCAACGTGCTGGATTAGTGTGATACTAGTTCATTTTATTACTTCATTGCTGTGCTGTATGTGTATAGGCCAATTTGGTTGGATCTGTATGTGCGTTATAATTAATCGAAATTAATCGATTAAAATTTTTTTCGATTAATCGAACAGGAAAATTTTAATCATTACCAGCCCTAGTTTTTTTACATGCTGACATGTGAGTGTGCCATGATACCTTTCTACTGTTTACTTAGCCGAGCCGAGGCATATACATTCGGCTCGACTGAGCCGCTCGACCAAGTTCGGGAGCTATACGGGCTAAAGTGAATAGCCCGTACAGCAGCCCTTCGGTTCTACTGAACCGAAGGGGTCCTGGGGCCGAAGCTGGCCGAAGGATCGGCCGGAGCTACGGCTAGATCCTTCGGCTGCTTCGTGAATAGACCCATAAATCTTTTAAAGCAGCCTTCATCTTCTGGGACCCTGCAACAGTCAGTGGTTGCTCCTGCCAACCTCCTCGTCACTACAGGACACAGGAGCGACATGGAGTTGGTGGGAGGACTCAATAAGTACTGGAAGGGACCAAGAGATGGGAGCGTCAGTTTTTGAAGTGCACCCTTCCCAGAAGGATTTGTGGAACTGCCATTGTGGATCTGAAAATTCCAGTTATCCAGCTGTCATTCTGATCTTTTCGCTACTTTCTAATTCACTGACCTAATCAAGTTATCAAAGACATTTTGACTTTTCTTTTACTTTCTTTTGACCAATACTTGTTACAGGTATGTGATTCAGTAGTAATGAAGTTAGACACAGCCAGATAACTAGAGGCCAGATAAGGCAGCTCCCATATATCCTGATGACAGGTGCAGTTTACCACTGTGACAGAATATTAATTTGCCATCAGATGTAAGCAAGGAAATCCCAACCCGTTTTTCTGTTTATTTGCATTGCATTAATATATTGACTAGCAAGAACATACAATTTTATTGAGAGGAAATATATTGCAAAAGATAGTAGATACCTCCTAATATAGGAAAATATAAAAATATAAATATATCTACTTTAAAAAAATTATTTTATTCACATAGGAGGAACATTTGTACCACCTGTCCTACTGATTCAGCAAGTCAAGCACCTGATTTGCAATGTATGCTTTGTCCCCATGCTGACAGAGCATCTGTGGGCAGATGACCTTACCTAGCAAGCAGGAAAGCGTTCTGTAAATGGATACCAAAATGATCACACTGAAAAGAAAATATAACACAAAAATACGTGTTTAACCCTGTTATAACACAGTACAATTATGCTTTCATAACAATAATGGCTTTAACATCTACATAATATACTTTAATGATTGGAGCTTTATTAAATAATGTACCCTAGTGTATTTCATTTTCACTTATCTACTGTATGTGAAGTTAAAGTGCCTGCAAAGAAAAATTGTAAAATTTACAATGTTTTAGCTTACCTCTACTTAAATATAGTGAGCACAGCCTTTTTCTAAATATTGATTAGATTGTCTCTAATTTTACCTGGCGATCCTACCAGCAAGAGCAGCAAGAGCCTTCCATCCATACACAGGACAATGCTGCTCCTGTGTAATGTCTCATTGTAGGAACAGCATTGTTACACTTTGAGTCCCGCTCCGAAGAATTTTAGGCTGAATCGTGTCTGTATGTTGTATGGTGTCTGTGACACACTATTGAGAGACAGCAACTCCTTCTTTAAGAAATTCTACATTGTGCATTTAACACAGTAGTTTTTTTTTGCATACATTTGCAAATATATGTAAAGTCACACTGCTAGTGCCAAGGGACCTGTGCAAAGTGCAGTCATTAACTTCAGTGTAACAGAACTCCCATTTTGGAGCATATGTAGTGACCATAAATAAAAAAAAGGTATGCCTTAGAGATAGCCTGTTCCTCTTTTAAGGTGTAGGGACACACCAGAAGCCAAGACACATGCATTGAAGACCACTGGTATCTATCTTCATAAATAAAACAAGAAAAATAAAAATGACAACCACTCAAAGTAACTGAATACCCTTATAAAGGGACCCTGTTGCTAAATTAAAAAGTACGAAAAAAAACTCTGGGGGGAATTTATCAAAACGGGAGCAGAGAGAATATGGAGCAATTGCCCATGGCAACCAATCAGCATCTCTCTTCAGTTTGCCTAAGGTTTGAAAATGAGATTTAAAAATGAGACAAAGAAGCTGATTGGTTGCAGAGAAAATCTGCTCCAGAATTTGTATGCTCCAGTTTTGATAAATTCTCCCCATTATATTCACCTTCCAACCCCTGTTCCCCTAATCTGCTCTTTCATTAACAGCTACAATGCCTGGAAAATATTCTTCTTTTGAAACGCTTTCGGGAATTGGCAGATTCACGGTCCTTCCACTGGCCGCTACTTCACTACTGTGCCTTACAGTGGTGTGGGGGCCGAGGAAAGAAACCAGAGCACTTAATGGGGGACCAGAAATCCAACACTCCAGAAACTGTGTAAGATGAAGATGATTCTCTGTACACTGTAGTTCTAGATCTGCAGCAGTAACAGGACAGGTAAATACAGTATATCTCTTTTACAGGGTGTTTTAAGAGGGTAATGGTGTCATGAAGCTTGCTGTTTAATTCCGGGCCTCCCACCAAGGACAATAAAGGAGCCCTGAGATTTAATGGTGCAGATTTCATCAGCTTTGAGTGGAGAGCAGACGTGAAGGATTCCATATCTGGACCTATCTATTCAAGCATCTTAGTCTGGTTATACAATCCATCTACCCATCTCACGTAACCTGACAATACTCTCTCCCATTGTTCTCCACAAGGAAGTATTTTCCAGATCACTGGGACTAGCATATACTCGTATCGAACAGGACTTCACGGAGACCAGAGGAACAATGAGCCACACTTCAAGAGAGACTGCAACCAGAAGCCATTTTCCTACGAACGCTTGATAGCCACGAAGTCCTGTTACAGAATTTGTAGATCAACAACAATCTAAGCTAAGTAACTTTAGTTTATCCTCTTATAGAAACCATTGCATGTACTAGAAAGGATAGATCAGTGGGTGCATGTGTGTGTATGTAAATGTAGCAGCCCAGAATGATTTTTGTATTGTTTTGCCTGTAGCAAAGTTGTTTGTGCACGTAGCATTTTTGTATAGTAAAGCATATTTGCAGAAAATACTACTGGGTCAGTTTCCTTGCCTTTACTACAAGAATTAAAAAACATATAGCTGTAAAAGTTACCTAGCAAAACACAGAGGAATTGTATTTTCTACTATTTTACTACTGTGTCTTCTTGGTCATTTCACCTGATACAAGGCGCAATATTCTCTATACAGACTTAAACTAGAATATATATTAATTTATGAGGACAATGAAGATATATTGTTAATTAAATATGAAGGTTTCTTTTACAACCATAACCAAGTTTCTGTTCTTCCTGCTTTCACTAATTTTTACTTATAAAGAATATACACTGATACCAGACAATGTTGACATCTGGTATCATAGGATGCTGACAGCGGAGGGTATTGAAACCATATTCTCATTAATCACAGAATCACCAGAATTCAGGCATTCAATGGATCCAGGCTGTGTTTCCGGAAACAAGTGCTTGAATGCTTGTTCCACACCCAGGACTTTTTTTTTGTGCCAGCTGCTATGTGCACCTAGAGTTCCTTTGCCTCTGGTCAGTCTGTATTTGGGCCTACTTTTGCCCCCTTCTATTGCCATAGCAACAAATCAAAATGAAGAGACAGGCTGTGATCCCTGGAACACAACATTTGCAAGCCTGGGGTACAGGAAGGGGCTTTCTGCTCTGTTAAAGACATACTAAGAGGTTGTAGGCACAGAAGTGCATGGGCACACTCACATACCATGAAGTACACTGCTATTTTGCAGGAGGAATTCCAGATAAAGGGTAGATTTTTCTGGCTACTGCTTAGTTCCACTTTAAACTGACAGTTTCAAAGTACAAGTTCAAATCCTCAAACCCTTCCCCACTTACCCAAACCTAATGGGAATTTCAGTTTAATATATAATAATAATTTCTGAAACATTTATGCAAAAAACAAAAAATAGGATCATATATAAACGTGTATGGCCGTTTTGTCAGATGTAACATGTGCATAACAGAGCAGAAAGTACAGCAAAATATATAACATTTCTCTAAAAGTTCATTTTCAGTTACGCAAATAAATGTGATTTGTAGAATCTGTGAAATACTTATCAAGGTATATGCACCAAAGGAAAAATGTAATTGCAATATAATTGGGCCCAAGGTGCATATAATTATAAACAAAACATATCACGCCATGGAGAAAATATCAGTGAGAATACCCAACATCCCTAGATTCTTCAGATCTAGGGACGTAAAAGTGACACTATAAATATGCTGAGGGATTCTTTGCAGGCAGGCTTGTGTTGAGGCAGGGCAGATTAGGTGGACTGTTTTGACAAATTCCAACCAATGCTTTTTATATCAGCACACTGCTCCATCATTCATACTGACCTTGGATGATAATCATCACCTATTTTTCTTGAAATTGCTGACAGTTATACATTTTCTACAGGGATATGATACAGGATGTTTGAATTTTGGGATCAATTTACTAACACTTTTTGTATCTAATATTTTTTAATTGCTGTTTTATTTGCTGTTTTTAGTTCAATCATGTTCAATCTATCAAAAATGTTATAGCATTTTTTACTACATGCACATTATATTACTGCTTTTTTGCTATACTTTCTATGTAAAAGTCAATTTGCAATACAATAGCACAGGTTTTCTGCTAGATCTAATGCTGCCTAGTAACAATTGTAAGGTTCCATGAGATTTCTTTTGAGGGGGGCAGAAAATGGAGCTGGAGATAAAAAAAACAATACTTTAGCTAAAATACTGAGAAGGTACCTGAGAAATATAGACTTGCAATAGTTTATTACTTAACACAAAAAAAGAACGAAATAATATACCTCCTGTATATAAAAAATACAATATGTATGTGAATTTAACATTTTGATGGGAAATTAATATAACAAATGAATTAAACATAATTCTTACAGCTTGGTAATTTGTCTTCCATATATTCTGAGCCCCCCGAATGGTTCTGACACAGTGTACGATATTGTTTTAAAAATGCAAAGTCTAAAATTGAGCAATGAGACACCTGTACTGTTACCATCTAACACAACTATTACTGTCGTTTTAAGATTGCCAATACAGTTACCAGACAGTGCAAAAGTGTTTATATTTGTGCTGATAGCTGTACTTGTTTTACTAATTATCTGTGGTAATAGTCTAGTTATGCTAGCTTTCATTGTGGACAAAAGGCTCAGGACTCCCAGCAACTTTCTTCTTCTTAACATGGCTATTTGTGATTTCTTTATAGGTAAGTCTGTACAGCTACAATTTTCTGGAGATTAAGAGATACATGTCAGTATATCAGGGTTCTGGAGTTATAAAACTTAAGGTCAGGAGGTGCTTGAAAGCAAAGTGTCTATATTGCCTGCAGCAGCCAATCACATCACATGTTTTCTTACCTGCATTTGGCAACAACAACACTTCCAGTCTAGTTAGTTCCCGTTTCAACAAAATTCGGATCCGAAATTCGTTTTACGGAATTTCGTATTTCGGATATAATTCGGAAACTGCAATTCGGATTTCGGATGCTTCCGAATTTACTAATTTCAGGAAATTCGTACGAATTTCGATTTGTAACGAAACGAATCGCACATGTCTATTGACGGCCCCACAATCTTCAGTCCAGCAGGGTCTGGGTACAGCCTCCATGTCATCACCAAGGATTAGATAATCCAGATAGTTGCATAAATAGCCCACTTTAGCAGTATGTAGAGGATGCCTTGTTTGAAGAAAGAAATATATTGAGGTATAATAAAATAAAATAGGGAAAATGGATAGTAAAAGAGGGTAAACATTTCTCAATAGAGAAAAGATTTCCATCCTCCTAAAAAGCTAGGAAAAAACTGAGGCATAATGGGATTGAGTCAATCCTGTAAATGAGGTTGAACAACATGACAAGATTTTTTTTTTATCCGAAATACGAAATTCCACTGCTGCTGAGGGTTGCATTACAATACAGGCAGGAAATACGAAATCCCGTTAACGTATTTTTCTTCCGTTACGAACATTCGTTATGATGAAGTTAAAAAGCAAAAATACCTTTGTTAATATATTGGAGTTGATGGTAGTTTTTTTTTTTTACCCGAAATACGAAATTCGGATCCGAAATCCGTTAACGGAATTTCGTATTTTGGATTAAAAAAAAAATACCATCGACTCAAATATTAACAAAGGTATTTTTGCTTTTTAACTTCATCATAACGAATGTTCGTAAAGTTACGAAAATGTGACGAAACTAACGAAAATTCGTATTTCGTACGAATCCGAATTGAGTTTCAGACACGAATTACGAAATAACGGATATTCCGAAACTAAACAAATTTTTTGACGGCGCACAAGTCTAGCCGTCAATCCTCTACTAGCTTTATCAGATGTGGCCCCCTTCTCTGCCTTATCCAACTTATCCAAAGAGGAATTCCTTCAAGCTATGCTATGTTTTATGGGACAATTTGTTTACTGACTTTAAAAATAGTATGGGAAAAAAATCCTATAACACAAGAATGTCAATGTGGGTGGGGCTTATATATGGGTGGAGCACAAAGGGGCCCCATAAACTCATATTGCCCGGTGGCCCTGTGTGTTTTCAGTCCGCCCCTGTTCAGGCCTGATTTGATGCCATCTTCAGGGATAAGGTCTTTCAGACAGCTCTTTGGGCTGCAGGCTGCCTCCAGTTTGATTTTGGATGTCCCAATTGTATAGGAATAACTACTGTTCTTGTGTCCCTCAATGAATGATAAAAAAAACCGCAGGATTTTTGTACTTACCGTAAAATTAGTTTCATGAAGTTTATTAAGAGACATAGATCCCTCCCTTCTGTATTCGTGATCTACTCCTTAGTACTGAGGCGTGCTGGGAGAGGAAGGGGTTAAACCAATTTGGCCAACTGCTTGCTTGCCAGTGTCCATATTCTACTGTAGGCAGCAATATAACCCAATGATTTTAGAATAATTACTGGTCCTGTTTACCTCAATTAACTTAAAAAAATGGACTTTAAGGTAAGTACAAAAATAGTGGTTTCCTTCATGATACTTTCTTTTAGTTTTTCAGTAACATATATTTGATCTTATCTGCAAATCATGATACCTGCTTCCCTATTCTAAGAGACTGCCCAGCTATCTGTAGAGGTGTCCATACACCTTGCGATTATTGTTCGGAAATTGAACGCGATCTGGTTTTCGTACGATAATCGGTCAGTTGATGGGAAATAAATGATCACATTGGTGTACAACTGACCAAATTTCCTCGAACGGTCAGGCTGGAAAACTTTTTTTAATAGTACGAAAATCGATGGATTAGTGGCGTTTTCGTATGGAAAAAAATTGCAACATGAACACTGCACATGCACAAACAAAAATCAGTTCTGTGAATCAATGAAATCCGTCCAATTAGTATTGCTAACAAACAATTATCAACATCAACATTGGTCTGTGCATGATGGGGTATTCGAGTGAAAATCGAACGGGGGTTCGATGACGGGACTAAAGAAATCGAACGATAATTGTAAAGTGTATGGCCAGCTTAACGGAAATGTCAGCTCTCACAATCTGTGAGATAAAAAGTATGAAAGCTCCTGGTGCATGCAATGGGGCTGTCCTCAAATTCCTTTACTATTTAGTATTTTACTGACACAAGAATGTGAATATCAGGTGTTGGACATTTGATATGCACAACGTGTTTTGGGGTGTGAATTGCTACAAATTTAAGCAAAGATAAGAATGGCAGATGCATAGCCAGTGTGAAGATTGCGAATAGACATATAACATAATGGCAGTCCCCAATTTCACTTTGCTGCATGTAAATACTTTTTTTTTAAAACTATGAACCTAGTGCATGTGTTGGGCTGTTTACTGAAAACTTCTATCTATAGTTAAGGGCTGCAGTAATCCTGTATATGTGTGTCTGAGGCTGAGGAAGGGGGATTAGCTAATGGATTTCATTATTAAAATACACCTCTTCTTTAAAGCATGGCACTTGTAGCATATAGAACCAATCCTCAGGCATACATGTTAGATTGTAAGCTCCTTTGGGGCAGGTTCTATGGTAAATATTTCAAAGTACAGTATTGGTGAGCATATTAATGCAATATAAGTGAGTAGAATAAATATGACTTAGTATTGCATATTATATATATATTTGTGTGCGTTTATCAGTGTTCTTTAAAATAATATCTCCTGTCTTATCATGTAATAGGTGCCATATCTATCCCTCTGTATTCACCATACACGTTTACGAAGCAATGGAAATGGGGAAAATTTATGTGCAAGTTTTGGCTCGTTTGTGACTATTCAATGTCCACTGCTTCTGTATATAATATTGTTCTTATTAGCTGTGACAGATATTTCTCTGTCACTAAAGCTGTAAGTAAGAAATCCTTTTTTCATGTTTCTCATATGCTCACCTTTGTAACGTATTTGCAGTGGTTAGTGTGGCGTCCACCATTCAAAGATCCGTATCTGTGCATGGCGCTAAGAGACAATTTTTATTTCCATTCTGTTGTGGTGTGTTCTAGGCAACCTAACTGCTACCAATAAGTAATAAGAGAGCAATCTAAGGAAGAAGACACAAGTGTTGAATAGAATAGACTCTTGAACTTGGATTGGCTGCTGGGTGGAAGGAGCCACAGGAACTGTCTGTTAAAACAGTCTGGCAGCTGCCTGTGGCTGTTTTCATACAGCTAACCATGGAGCAAAGGAAATGTGGGGATACCTAAATGTTAAGGCTAGTGGAACAAGGAGGTTAGTTTGGAAAACAGTAGTATTTTGAATGCAGAGGATTTCTAATAATTAGTCCCCTAGATACTGGTGATAAACATATAAATAGTTTTTTTAACCCCAAAAAGCCTATTTTGGGGTTAAAAAATACTCTTGCAGTGAGGCTACTGTGCTGCAACAGTTAACTGCTCATTTATGTCTAGAGGTATGGTGAGGAGAACTTTTACTTACCTGATTCCTGCTTTCTTGGCGGTTGAAGGGGGGAAGAAGCTGCGGCCCCTGTCTTGGAGGCAGCAGGAGCAGGGATCAGCTAAGTAAAAGTCCTTTAGATACTGTAGGTTCCCTAGACAAAAACGACCAGTTAACCCATCCAGTGCAAGGGTAGCCCCACTACAGAAGGAGCTTTTTTTAACTGGAGATACATTTAAACACATAATAGTCTATAAGTACACACTGCAAAGGGTCTGAAGCTGGAACCAATAGTACTAATGAGCGAATTGGTGAATTTAATTATTTTGTTCTTGTGAAAATACAAATGCAGATATGTGCAGTCTTTATTAAATCATACAATTTGTGAACCATTTTAGCTGGGATTCCAAAACTGAGTGATTTTCTGTATATTAGAGATTGGAATATTCAGAAGGATTAAAAGGTGCTAAATTGGTAGTTTTCCTGATTGGATTATCCTTAATCGTTGGGTCTAATTTAGTACACAATATAATTTTGGTATCACCTATGTCACAATTTTTGTCTTCTCCCTGACGAATCTTTATTGCTAAAATTACAAAGTCATAAAATATACATACTTTACCAAGGACTCTGAAAATTGTGAAGAAATGTGAAACACTAACAGGGTTATTAACAAAAGGGTGAAGAGTTTGGAGAAGGCAGGAGAAGTGAACAATCTAGGCCAAAAACGCTGATTTGGAAAAATTCTCCAATTCAGCTCACTTTCCAGTTCAGTCATGTTGTCCTAGATTGTTCACTTCTCCTGCCTTCTCCAAACTCTTCAGACTTTTGTGAATAACCCCTTAAGTAGCTTAGGTACAGAAATAAAATTAGTTATGGATCCATAACAAACTGCTCTCCTAATATGCTCCAATCAGGAGGGGATCCATACATATATCCCGCTCCTGATCAGCTCATGTGAAAGGGGCCTTAGAAGCTGAGTGCATATCTTAAAGGAGAACTATGAGGTGAGTACTTTTCACTCATCCTCATAGTTCTAGCATACCTGTGACAATTAAACTGTCACAGGTCGGCTCAGTAGATCGGGAAGTGAGCGAACACATACCAGCGTTCGCTCATTTCTCGATCCTGTCACGGCTCTCTGCCATGACAGGGGAGGGACTGGATTCCCCCCTCCCCGCTCCGATCCTGCAGCGCTGACTGGCGGAACGGACGGGGGAGGGGGCGGGTACAGCTGGCTCTGCCTCTAGATAGGCAGAGCCAGCTGTCACTCACGCAGCTGGGCGGATCCAGACATAATTGTTGGGATCCGCTTCAGCTGCGGCGTCTCAGTATACCGCGAGCTGTATACTGAGCTTAGGGTGACGGGAGGACGCTAGTTTGTGTCCTCCCGTTACCCTAAGGAGAACTATGGAGAAAAGCCCTAACCCCATAGTTCTCCTTTAAAGATCAGTTGATATTTTTCTGTAATAGAGTCTTTAAAACACAGGTGAATGTGCATGTCTTGCAGAGATGTACTGCATATGTTTTTTATTGTTTTTTGTTTGTTTATTTTGCCCTGACATATACTTTAATATGTAAAAACTCTAATTTTGTTTGTAGGTATAGCAGAAGCACTGCCTCAGATATGTTCCTGGTAGGCAAGAATCTGTATCTGCCACATGACCATAACAAATCTATTTAATTTAATTAAAAAGTGAGATGAAGTGTTTTCTAATGTTTTTAAATTATTTCCTTGTAGGTCTTATATCGTTCATCACAGAATAAAAAAAGTCATGCTGTTTTAAAGATGGCTATAGTGTGGATACTCTCATTCCTTTTATATACACCAGCCATTTTTATTTTTGATAAAAATGATCCAGAATATATTTGTTCAGTGGGATTTAATAGTAAATCAATGTTCCTTTTAGCTTCATCATGCTTAGACTTTTTTGTGCCGTTTATCGGTATTTCATTCTTTAATTTGAGCATTTACTGGAATATTTTGAAACGGAGTAGGAAAAAATCCCAGCCTTCTAAGCATCAATCATTGGATGATGAGGGACATGAGGAACCTTACGTCATTGCAACAGAAAATACTGCTTCTCCACTAAAGACTGAAGAAAAAGTTAAGAGACTGAAGGACTCTGTCATGCAATGGTTCAACAAGAAGGATCCTGCCTTTTCCAAAAATTATTCAATGACTGATGCTAATTTAATTCGTCTTTCTCGGGATAAGAAAGCAGCCAAGTCTCTTGCAATCTTGGTTTTTGTTTTTATTTTGTGTTGGGCCCCATACTCAATTATGGCTGCCTGCCGGGAATATTGCTACCAGCAATATGTCAGTGATGTCACAACCTGGTTGCTATGGATTAATTCAGCCATTAACCCTGTTCTCTATCCCTTGTGCCACAAGAGTTTTAAAAGGGCATTCTATTTGACTGCTAAAAAGTTTGGCAGTTTTTTCAAAAGAAATATCTAGCATTTTAGCAAATGTGTTCATATTGTACATCTGGTTTCACTACTTGAGACTAAGGGATTGATTTACTAAAGGAAAATAGGCTGTCCTCTTTGCAAGGGAATTTGCACTTTGCAGGGGAAGCTACCTTTAGCTTAGGGAATTAGTGACATTTCACTATACAAAGACTACCCGATAATGTGCAAGGAATCTGTCTTTTAGCTTGCCCATGATTGGATGACAGAACTCAGCTGAGCTTCACCTTATTCACTAAACAAAGGGGAAACTTCCCCTGTAAAGTGCAAATGTCCTGTAATGTGAGCAGCCAATTTGCCTTTAGTAAATCAACCCCTAAATTGCTGCGTCAGCCTACCATCCTTTCCCCTACATAGTGTGTTACCTACTAGAGCTTGTATAAGCGATTGTTGTGAGGGCATTAAAATAACCACTGTCTAGTTTTCAATATATGCACAGACACATTACCCCTGTTATTTGTGTAAACATGGAGCATGTATGAGTAGAATGGATAACCTTGCGATTAGGGATGTTCAGATACCAAGTATGTACTGGGTACAAGTACAAGTACATGTACAGGTACTTTTCCAGCTCTAAGACTAGACTAGAGAAAAATGTAGGAGGCAGCTGTCATTTTTAAGGAGCATACGGAGCTCCTGGGATTTGTACATCCCTGTTTTAATGTATGATTTTTTTAAAAATAAATATATATAAGGGTAGCACCAATACCATTTTTTCAAGTACAAGTACTGATGCTTGTCCAAGTACTTTCAGATACAAGTACTGATACATTGTATTTACATGTGACAGTTTTTCTAAAACAATAGAGACTAATGATTTCAGGACAGTGGTGGAGCGCCAGAGCTAGGTTCCAGCTGCAACCGCTGCAACCCTGGTAGTTCTCGTGAAAATGCCAAGTATCAGCACTGGTATCTGAACATCCTTACTTGCGATGCAACAACCTAAGAAACCTCAGCCAGCTGAACTAGACATTGTTGAACAGCTCTATAATATCAGCTATTGGAAGTGCAGAGCTTAACATCCAATTGAGTTGAGACACTTGCATAACCTATTCTACAAGTTCACTAACTGATGCTTTTTAAGCACCCAACAAAATTCATCTATACACATTTTTTAACCGGAAAATTTAACAGTTGGAATGGAAGGGCATATGAAATCTTTTAACCTATTTATCTCCTATAGGTTATGTGGATTGCTGTACTTGATTATTTTTCATCTGTTTAATAAAACATTTTTTTTTAAAATGTATCTGCTAACTAATATGCGCAGCCTAAGCATCATAACACCAAAAAAGCTGCTAAACCTACATACACCATTTAGTAAATTGACAAAGACAGTTATTAGGATGTAATGTAATCTATAAAATTACTTCTTTTAAAACAACCTAGTAGAATATATAGAGTGTATTCAGAAAGTATTCAGACCCCCTTCACTTTTTGTTATGTTGCAGCCATACTACAGTTCTACAGTTGTTTAAATTCTTTTTTTTTTCCTTAATCTACACTCAGTACCCTGTAATGACAAAGTGAAAACAGAAATTTAGAAATGTTTTCAAATGTATGATAAAGGCAAATCTGATTTTCCACATTGGCATAAGTATTCAGACCCTTTGCAAAAACACTTGAAATTTAGTTCAGGTGCCTCCTATTTCTCTTGATTATTGCTGAGATGTTTCTACGCCTTGATTGGAGTCCACCTGTGGTAAATTAAATTGATTGGACATGATTTGGAAAGGCACACATCTCTCTATAGAAGGCATACTGTATCAGAGCAAAAGCCATGAGGTCAAAGGAACTTCCTGCAGAACTCAGAGACAGGATTATTGCAAGGCACAGATCTGGGGAAGGCTACAAAAAATGTCTTCTGCACTGAAGGTCCCCAAGAGCACAGTGGCCTCCATAATTCTCAAAGTTTGGCACAAACAGGACTCTTCCAAGAGCTGGTTGCCCAGCCAAACTGAGGAAGGGCCTTAGTAAGAGAGGTGACCAACAACCCGATGGTCACTTTGACTGAACTCCAGAGATCCTGTGTAGAGCTGGGACAAAGTTCCAGGACAACTATCACTGCAGCCCTCCACGGATCTGGCCTTTATGGCAGAGTGCCTAAACGGAAGCCTCTGCTCAGTGCAAAGCACATGAAAGCCTGCTTGGAGTTTGCAAAAATGCACCTGAAGGACTCTAAGGCTGTGAGGAACAAGGAGTAGAAACGTCTCAGCAATGATCAAGAGAAATTGGAGGCACCTGAGCTAAAGGGTCTGAATACTTATGCCAATGTGATATTTGCATTTTCCTTTTTCATACATTTGCAAACATTTCTAAAATTCTGTTTTCACTTTGTCATTACGGGATACTGAGTGTAGATTAATGAGAAAAAAAATAAACAACTGTAGTATCAGGCTACAACATAACAAAATTAGAAAAAGTGAAGGGGGTCTGAATACTTTCTGAATGTACTGTATAATCATACATCTGACACTAATCATGTGATGCAAAATTTGTGCTCAGATGCTAAAACTATGTGCAAACATAAATATTTCACACAAAAAATACAAAAATGAATATTGTTTTTTGTTCAGTGAGTACCTGTTTTATCCTTAATTGCATATAGTAAGGTATTACTTATTTTCTCGTTCAATTTTCTTGCAAGGAGTGCTTTAGTCTTAGACCATCTATTTGAGTCACAGAAGGGTTTTCTCTATTTTATCCAAAGGGAGTTCCGCTTTTGTGTGGCTTGTGCTACACCACAATGACATGTCCCCCCATTATTTTGCTCTGAATGCCATAAGCCAGTCACCATTACTTTGTACAGAAGGCCATCTCTGCCCTCCACCAGCATTTGGAATTGGATAAGTCAGAGGAGGAATACAAGAATGAGGAGGGTTGGGGTGTTGGTGATTAGTGATGAGCTCGGGCGTGTTCGCAAGCGCCTTGTGCCGAGCCCGCCAGGAAGCCGTCAGCGCGCAGCGCCAATCACAGGCACTGAGACATTTTCCGATCTCTGCAGCTGCGGACCGGGAACATCTCTCAGTGCCTGTGATTGGCGCTGCGCGCTGACGGCTTCCTGGCGGGCTCGGCACGAGGCGCTTGCGAACACGCCCGAGCTCATCACTATTGGTGATGTTGGATTACTGATAGTGAGGAGGAAAAGGAAGGTTGGGTTGCTGGTGGGGAGAAGGAGGCAAGTTGGCTGTGCTGGCAGTGAAGAAGAGGGACAAATTTGGGGGGCTTTGGGGGCACCACTCCTCCCTAATACAAGGGGAAAATCAAGAGATCTTTTGCCACCATCCAGGAGGGAGCCCAATATGTTGCACTTTGAGGAGGCTGTGCAAAGAAACTCTAGGTTGGCTGTATCACTCGTATTGGAGGCATAGCTGCAGGCAGTAAACCAATGGCCATAGGCTGCCTGATCTTCCACAAAACAGGGAAAAGCACAGGCAGCAGCAAATGGAGAGGGGAAATCTTATGGCCAGGGGAAAGGACATGTAGCAGCAAGTCGGTGTACAATCCTACAGCCATAGTCTGCCTGCCCTTCACTAAATCAGGGTTTCTGTTTTGTTGAGGTACATTTCATTTTCTTTTCCTATTACATTTACAGGGTTATTAACAAAAGAGTGAAGAGTTTGGAGAAGGCAGGAGAAGTGAACAATCTAGGACAACATAGCTAAACTGAAAAGTGAGCTGAATTGGAGAATGTTTCCAAATCAGCTATTTTGGCCTATATTGTTCACTTCTCCTGCCTTCTCCAAACTCTTCACCGTTTTGTCAATAACCCTGTTTTTTTTCCCCAGGTTTTTGGCAGCATACAGTTGTTGCTGACACAGGCAAAGCTGCCTTTTGTTTCCAGCTCGTCAATGCATACTTGTGCAGTAAAGTTGTGTGCACCAAAGTACTACATATTTATCCCCCACTTTTTTTTCATTGTAAGCTAATCCCGGTGATGATGAAGCAAACACTGGCAGGGATGGCCTTTTTTTTTAAATAAAAAAAAAGGACATCAAAAAATAGCAGCCAGCAGCAATTACAAAATATGTCCTTTGAAAATACACATGCAGTTACCTAGCTGTAACATGCATGTGGACTTAGAGAAAGGCTGTACGACTGTATGACTGAATGCCTGTTATGACTGTAGACAGTGCATGTAGAGAGGCTGCATGACACACATTGGCAGCATTTTTCTCTCAAAAGGACAGTCATGAAGGATATACATGTACAAGTACCTACACCAGTGCTTGCAGTCCCTACACTGTCCCTGTGCACTCCCTATCCCTTCCCTATTCCTTTTTTCCTTTTAAGCACATTTTCAATATGGTTGCTAGGAACCGTGTCTATTTATAGTGAGGGGATGGCACATAAGAAACCCCATATTATTAGCTATTTTAATCTGCCTGATCTAGGTTCAGGGCTAGGAAGTGTGTTATTTGTAGTTGGATGATATGACAGCGAATGGCCACATTAATGGTTTACCTCTTTAGCAGGAAGATTAGAGACAAAATCACCTCATGCCATTATTCTCCATAGGCAGGACACTAAACTGAATAGGGGGAGACTGCCTGACATACACTGAATAATGAATGTACAAGTTGAATGATAAAAGCATCTCCTGTGATCTACAGTAACTGATCAAAAACAATTAGAGTCACCTACCTATTAGAAGCGATGTGGGCACTCAAAGGGCACAATTATATTGTCTACATTACTTGTCTACTACATATACAGTATGTGTGTGTTTGTGTGTTAGCACTTTTCCAATCACCATTGGCATACCTGAGAATTTTCTGAGTGCACCCCAAAATTGCAGCCCCTGATGCTGTGACCATGATTGCTGCCTAACCTCTGTTTTGCAATATATTATTTTCATGTTTCATATGTTGAAAAGGAAAAGATACATAGCCTCAAAAATGATTCAGCATTCAAATAACTGTCTGCCAGGAAGATAAGTGTTCTAATTTTTTGCTCTCTTATAAACTTTAATATGAGCCATTGCCTGCTAGGTGTATATTCCAATGTTTGCCTTCCAGGGAAATGTTTATACTAGGGCTGGTAATGATTAAAATGTTCGTGTTCGATTAATCAAATTTTTTTAAATCGATTAGTCGATTAATTTCGATTAATTATAACGCACATACAGATCCAACTACATTGGCCTATACACATATAGCACAGCAATGAAGTAATGAAATGAACTAGCATCACACTAATCCAACACGTTGTTAATCTCACGTGCCCCACTCAATATGGCCGCCACTTGAGTGGGGCAACTCAGAATAATAACGTGCTGGATTAGTGTGATCCTAGTTCATTTTAATACTTCATTGCTGTGCTGTATGTGTATAGGCCAATGCCTTGGCTGGCGCTCATGCAGATAGTTTATTAGGCAAACTCAGCGGCCCAAGTGGCTCTGTCGGCTAACGAAGGGGGGAGGAGTTCGTTGATGTCACGGACATCGACGTCACCGGACTCCTCCCCCTTCGCTTCGTTAGCCGTCACGGACATCGACATCACCGGACTTCTCCCCCCTTCCCTTCGTTAGCTGACGGAGCCACTTGGGAAAGGGGGGAGGAGTCCGGTGACGTTGATGTCCGTGACGTCACTGGATCGCCGACGGGACTCCCGGAAGCCGGCGGAGAGGTGAGTGTTTTCATTAGCGATCAAAATAATTTTAATCAATCAAAAAGTTTAACGATTAATCGAGAAATTAATCTTTAATTTCCACAGCCCTAGTTTATACTGATTTGTTGGCTGCCAGATAAGATGGCTATCTCAGTGTACTACCTGCAAAGCCATACTGGGAGGAAAAAAGCAGCTCTGGAACATAAAAATACCTAGCCAGTGTTCACGATCAGTAGGGGCATTCAGCCTTTCTTAGTGGCAATCTGGCCTTAACTAGGCTCGACAACTCACTGACGCAACAGTGACAAGGCAAACATTTTTTATTAGGGCCAGGACAAGCCCGAAGAAAGATAAATATCACCGTGGTAAAACAGCTCAAGAACACAGTTGGTATTTGTTCCCCTAAAGTGCCTGTGCAAGCTCCGGCCAGAACACACTAGCCTAGACAAGAGAAAAATGCTGTCAATTTAATGGCAAAGATAGTAGTAACACAAAATCCCCACATTACCAAACTATGCCACTAGCAATGTCGCCTATCCTATAGTGCTTAATCCCTATCTTATACTACTGGTCAGTGGAAGAAAAAATATACAGTCTGCCAGTGGTGGGGCCCATAACTCTTGTAGAAGTGCTTACTCTTAATGTGACTGTATTTTGAAATGCACTGGAAAACCTGAAAGCCTCTGGGCCGGATTTTCCAAAGGCAGCAAAGTCTCAAGGCAGCTAACAAGCAAGATTATCACAAGTACAGGTGACCAAAAGGTCTCTCACCACTGATGTTATGTAGGTGTCCTGGGGTCAGCAATCCAGACAAGGGGTGGCCAGACAAGGGGTCACTCCACAATCTGGGCTCCCCTCACAACCTTGCACATATTGGATTACCAGTCTTCTCCCTTTTCTCACAGTACAGCACAGTGCAACACAGCAGCTTGTGGCTCTTTCTGATTCTCCCTGCAGGCTTGTGGTTCTACTACTCAGATCTCAGGCAGTACAATCTCTCTTCCTCAAGTCCACAGCAGTCTCTCCATCTCTGTATCATGGCTCTCCTTCCTGCTAGCTTCTTTGCACTGTTTAATTTAGTGGTAGAAGACAGTAGAATAAGATCTGAAGTGGCCCATTAAGGGGCTGTTGGCAAGGGCTACACCATTATTTGTGAACATGACAAACTATCCAAATTTGGTAAGCCAGTAATTATTTTATAATGTCACCTCAGCTGATAGAACCAGAGGCAGAAGGTATAGGCTACCTTTAGTAGTAGTAACATGGAAAGTTTTTTTTAATGAGATACACTCTTCATACTGGCCAAGTATATACCTTGGTTCTCAACTATTTCCATTCCATGTTTAGGTGTCTGCCAGAGCTAATCTGAAAGCGATACCACCCTTGTACAGACCATGCAGCATTGTGGTGTTGGTGGTGGTGTTGGTGGTGGGGGTGGTGGGGGTGATTAATCTACTGAACAGGGTACAGGGACTCAGTATAGTTATTTTCTGGACTTACATATGTGTTGTTATCTTAATGTATTACTATAAACTGTGCATAACCTTCAGATAAAAATTCCAAAGGGAAATATGTGTAATATCCAATTTCCTTCAACCTGCATGTAATTAAGCAAAATTAGATATCTGCAGTTTTGGCATTTCCCTTGTGCATTAATGGCTCGAAGCAGAACACAGTATGATTAAGCCTGTTTGTTTAAAGACAGTATAAAAACCTTGTAATGGTACACCTATGTGGCTTCAGCTCAGAATCAAGAGTTCATCCAAAAGGACTAACATGCTTCAGGATTGCTGAAATGCTTAACTGTATCACATTAGTCAGTTAACCAAACTCATTTGTTCTATGCATGGCTTGTAACAGAAAGCATCTTCTTGAAGACTGTTTTTGCTACAATGGAACTTTACAGACTATATAATGAGACTGGCATTGATTTGCTTAATTTTAATGAGACTGATACCCTAGAGATACAGTTTTCAGACTCAATGAAACTCGTGATAATCCTGCTTATCTCTTTAATTATTGTGTTCACAGTTCTTGGTAATATTTTGGTTATGTTAGCTTTCATTGTGGATAAAAGGCTTCATACTCAAAGCAACTTCTTTCTTCTGAATTTAGCCATATGTGATTTCATCATAGGTAAGTAAAGTTTATGCAGTACAATACTACCTATATAATAACATACAGGCAAGTTAAAGAAGACCTTGCACTGTTATTCAGCTTCTTTCCTACCTATAGAAAAAAAAAACCAAAATAAGGCAGAAGCAAAAGTTTTAAGTCCTCCCAAATGAGATGGGAGAGAGGGACAACCTTTCGCACAAAGTGTGTAGGGAAAGGACATAACCCTCAGTTATGTGCACCATGAAGAATTAATAAGCAAACAAGGATTGTCCAAACCCTCTAGTACTTTTTCCATCACTAGATTTGCTTTATACTGGCTCTTCAAAAAAAATAATGCAATAATAAAAAGGTTTATGTAAAAGGATTACTGTAGTAAAACACTTTGGGTAGTTATCGGGTGCATTTATTATAGAGTTCCATATACATCAGTCCAAAAAAAACAAAAAAAAAACCATACAGCGTTGAGAGGGGTCATGTGGCTTCAAGGGCAACATTAAAAATACACAAATCCTTTAAATATTGTGTTTGGGGGAGTTCTATGTTTTCATGGAGAGTTTCAGTGACAGCGTACACTGGCGGCATGTATTTGGCTGTGGAAGTTTTTTTTTTTTCCAATTAGCTTCACTTACATACAGCTGCAGCAGCACCCCAATCTGGATAATTTCAGATAGTTTTAGCAGAAGCATATGCTTTTTCATCAAAGGTAAAAAACTCGCTTTGACAGCCAGAAACTGGCCAGTAATTTGTTAAAACTGGCCCTGTTCTCACTGATGCAAATCTGTCCTGTTGCTGGCCAATTACTATCTCTCAAATCAGTTTACTAAATGTGAGATTGTAGTCCATCACAGGAATGATTTTGGAGGGGTGACTACTTTACAACACACACAGGGACCATGGAGAAGAAATGTAGCCACCCTCCAGAAGGAAGGACAGTGTCAGCACCAATTCGGAGATGATTTGAAGATTTACAGCTGAGTGATACACAAATAAGATACATTTTATAGTTAAGGTACCTTGGATGTATTTTTAAGATTTAACTCCTGGGTTTAGTGCCACTTTGCTGTAATGTTTTAAAAATATTAACATTTCTATTCAGGTTGCATAGTATAGCTCTCGCTATATGGTTCACACAGTACAAAGAGGTCTGCAAGGATTGTCCCTATAATGAGGCAGTTTGGGGCCTCAGGCAGTATCTCATTGGGTCATGTGGGGGGCTGCCCCCTTTCTGGCTAGAGCCTCTCAGGTTGCTAAGAGTTGTTAGCAACTTGAGATACTCTGGCCGGTGTCCCGCCCAGCTCGTGGCAACCAATGACATCAGTGAGCTAGGCGGGACTTTGGGGGATGCCCCCCCATAACTTGCACTGCCAAAATTCCCCCCAATCCATCCCCCCACCTCAGGTGGTAATTAGTCCAGGGACAGTCTGTGAATAAGCAACGGGAGAGGGGGGGTGGACAAATGACACTGCAGCTTAAATGAATGAGAGCTGTAGTTCTCAAAGACGCAGAGCCAGAAGTAGAGAGCCAGGTATACTATCCAGCTTGAAAGAAAGTATAAATACATAAATAAATATAAATATACAGCTATACCTAAATGGTATACACCTCATGAGACTTAACTTTTTTACACTGCAGTTTTCTTTTTATTTTGCTTTTAGTTCTGCTTTAAAAGAGAACTATAGCCAAACCTTTTTTTGGCTTTAGTTCGCTTTTGGGTCACAGCAGGACATTTACTAATATCCTCCTGTGACCCAAAGTCAGCATATGGCGGGCATATAGCCCACTATATGCTGACAGCACAAATCTGCGCTGCAGCCAGGAATTTTCCCAACAAAATTTGTCTGGATCCACTTTGCTTCTTCATTGACAGCTGGCTAAGTCTCTCTAGAGCCAGAGCCAGCTGTGCCTGGCCCCTCCCCTGTCTGTCCCTCCAATGGGTGCTGAAGAAACAGAGAGGGGAGGGGGAAAATCATTGCAGGGAGTGGTAGCGACCAGCGGTTTGTTATCGCTTGGTTCTCGAGCTATAAAGCCGGCAAGCGACAGCTGCAGTGTCACACACCGGCTCAAACTATTTAGAAGAGTATATTTTACTCTCCCAATAGTTCTACTTTAAAGTGCTTCTACTGCTTGTTAATAATAAGTAAATACTTTAGTGTGCATAGTCTGGGCAGAAGTTGACTTCAATGTATTATGATTATAGATATTTGAGATATATTTATACTGTACATGTTTTTTTCCAGGAGTGTTTGTCAGTCCTTTGTATGTCCACTACTTGCTAACAGGAAAATGGGTGTTTGGAAGATACCTTTGCAAACTCTGGTTAATCTGTGATTATACAATGTGCACAGCTTCAGCATTCAATATTGTTCTGATCAGTTATGACAGGTTTCTCTCTGTAACAAAGGCTGTAAGTATGCACGGAGCTATTAGAATGTCTATGGATTTTCTTAGTCTTTTTCAACATTTCCTTTTCTTATCTGGCAGGTACTCTATCGTTCCTTCCAAAAAAACCACACACAGACAGTCCTCAGAATGGCTGCGGTCTGGGTAATGTCTTCCTTGCTGTACAGTCCAGCCATTCTGTTTTGGAAAAGTGTTTTCAGTACAACGGATGTGGCTGACAGCTCATGCTCAGCTGATTTTTATGAAACCTGGTATTTTAATTTGATAACATCATGCTTTGATTTTATCCTTCCACTAATAAGCATTTCCTATTTTAATTTGACAATCTACTGGAACATATCTAAACGCAGCAGAAGGAAAACATTATATTCTATTCCTCTTGCTTCGGAAGCAAAAAAGAAACATGTTATGCCATTTATCATATCAACCAATCTAGTTTTATATTCCATGCAGCAAAACAGGGAAAAAAATACTGCATTTCCAATTTGAAAGAGAAATCCCCGACGATGTCTTCAGACTAGTCAAAATACTTGCTCCTCATCTTCACAAGCTGGCATTGTGCTTCATCCTCTCAATGTCCATGTCATGAAACTCTCTAGGGACAAGAAAGTGGCTAAATCCTTGACAGTTCTGGTTTCAGTGTTTGTTATATGCTGGGCCCCATATACTTTGCTAGTCACCATACGAACCGCCTGTCGTGGCTACTGTAAAGTATCATATTGGTTCGAGGCTGTCACCATTTGGATGTTGTATTTGAATTCTGCTGTTAACCCTATATTGTATCCACTTTGTCATAAAAAATTCAGAGATGCTTTCACCATTATTTTACAAATGCATTTCTGAGAGACTTCACATGTTTCAGCTAGTTTCTGAAAAATGTAAAGGCTTCAATACTGTACTAAATTTTAAAGTGTAACTCCATTTATGTTGAGAAAAACCCTCTGTGTGATTAATGTACATTGCAAGACTTTTAACAAACTTAGTTTCAGATCTCTACCCTTTCCTGTTCTTAATGGAAAAGGCTGTTTATTTCACCATGTCTTTCCTGACCAATTCCTAAATGGGAGAATCTGGTTCATCATAACCACATGGTGAAATCTCCATGCTCTGATGAAAAAAGCTGCAGTGTTGGCATCCCTTTAGAAGTAGTTAATCTTTAGCAAGTATCTCACCAAAAATTACATTTCTATTGCCTAATGTGTGACTTGTATCTTAGTGCAGTAAGTTCCAAGTACCATACGCACTTGTGCGGTCTTACAGTTCAAAAAAAGGGCATTTGTGGTGCTCAAGGTGACCGCACGGATGGCGCCGTGCAAACACTAGTAATAAGTTCCAAACAGCATCGCTGTGTCGCTCTGATGAAGGATCCCTGCGAGGATCCGTAACATTAGCACTATATGACATTATGTGACATCCTTCATTGAATAAATAGATCAATGTAATATTGATACTTGACTTTCCAAGTGTGTGCCGATGAAATCCTGGAACTTGTGCAGACATCTGAGAAAGTCAGCGAGCTAATCACACAAGCAAGAAATTACATTTCTGGGGACCAAATGGTGTGGGTCACCATATTGCATTGAATTTGTTTTTACAGTTTTAGAAAATTACAGTTGCTTCAGATTGAAATGGAAATAATTTTTTTTTAAACTTTAAATTAGAAAATGGCTTGTGTAGCAATTTATATGCTATATTTTTTTAACAAAAGTGGAGTTTCCCCTTGAAGATGAACTGCAGGTATATATAAAAGACAAAAATGAATACAGCTCTTTATTCATTATAGTGAAAGTAAACCTTAAAAAGAAAAAAAAGGTGTGTCCCTGGGACTTTTAGCCACAATGTGTTATTATGCACAGCCAGCATATTAGCACAATATAGTGGACTTACCTGACAAACTGATTCCATCCAGTGATGCACTTCTTCCTCACTGGTGCTTTCATCTTCTTCTGGGTTTTGAGTCATCGGCCGATTGATTGGCCGGGCTCTAATGACATAACTCCTGAACATGCACACGGGTCTTTGCACTGAGCTGTGCATGTGTGGCTCAGCGCACATCTATCCTTTAGATTTACCAACAACTATGTAGTACTACAGCCTGCATGAATCTAAACTAAATAAATTGGTGAGGCAGACTCTTGCACTACATAGATGTTGGTAAATATAAGGGACATTGCACAAAGACTGTAGAGCAGGGGTGCCCATTAGGTCGATCGCGATCTACCAGTCGATCGCAAAGTGATCCCTGGTAGATCGCGATGTCCTGTTCTCCTGTCGTGGGGCTTCTCTGGATCCCCGCTGCTCTCCCCCATCTGTATGCAGCGGGGATCCGAGAAGTGAACGAAGCGCTGCTGGCGGCGGCGGCGCTATCACAGCAGCACGCCGAGCGGTAAGGAGAGAGAGAGAGCCGCTCGGCCTGGATCTGACAGCCGGTGGCTCTCTCACTGCACATGCTGCTGTGACAGTGGCTCCGTCCGAATGACCTCCCGCGGCTGAAGTGCTTTCCTCACTTCTCCTCGGATCCCCGCTGCCTCTGCATGGGAGAGCAGCGGAGATCCAGAGAAGAAGCTGAGCCCCCCTGTGTGCGTGGCCGAGCGGCAGAGGATCGGTACATATCAGTGATATGTACCAATCCTCTGTGCAGGACAAACACTGGAGCGATCAGCTGATTACTCCAGTGTTTGTAAATAACTGAGGACACATAGTACTATGTATTCCCAGTTATGAATGAACAGGATGTGATTTACATCACTTCCTGTTCATTCATGAGTTTCTCAATGGGGAGTTGCACTCTGTACAGAGGCCCCTCCCCATTCAGAAACAGCTTGATAGTAAATATTTTTTGAATGAATGGGAAGCCTCTGAGCTTCCCATTCATTTAGAACAGAGGCTGCAGAAAAAGAGATTGAGGACTTTGTGTCCTCAATTTCTTTTTCTATTTTAAAAGGGAAATATCAGGGGTCTGTTCAGACCCATAATATTTCCCAAAAACCCCCCCCCCAGTAAAAAAAAAAAAAAAATTAAAAAAAAAAAATTAAAATGAAATACAAAATAAGAAATAATAATACAAAAAAAATATATAGTAAAAAAAAAATCCTGGAGGCGGGGCGCTGGGTGATGTCACATGCCTGTTAGGGGGGGCGCATTTTTTTTCTTAACCAAAACAAATGGAAAACACACTCATCAATTCGTAACCAGCTTTACAGCAAGGTGCACATGGAAGGGCTTTATACAATACAACAGCAAAACGTTTCCCAGCACACTCACCAGCCAGTACGTTTTTTTTCTTGCCTCGGGCGCAAAGGGAGCTGGCTACGGCTATGCTCCCGCGGTGCTCGTGTGGCTGCCGGCTGAATATGTTAGACGCCGCAGACGGAAAGGGGCAGGACACCTCTCCCCGTGTGCAACGTCGGCCACACGGGCACCGCGGGAGGACAGGACGCCGGCGCCTCCAGAACGCACTGAAATGCGAGCCGGCTGACTCCCTGCGTTCAGGGGCAGGAGGGGGCGTGGGGTTGTATTGAAGTCAATGGCACCGCAGCCATGCCCCCACCCACAGTGCGATCACCTGCCTGCATTCGGTCCAGTGCAATCTGCAAAAATAGTGCTTGCTGCATTTTTGCAGATCGCACTGGACCGCAACGCAGGCACTATTGTGCCTGCGTTCCGGGTGCGGGTGATCGCACTGCGGGTGAGGGGCATGGCTGCTGTGTTTTTTCGTTGGTAGATCTCATTGAGCTTGTCATTTGAAAAGTAGATCTCCGAACGAAAAATTGTGGGCGCCCCTGCTGTAGAGAGTACATGTGTCACCCGCTTTTAGCTGCTGTCCAATCTCCTGTAGGTTTAAAGCAGGGACGTGCGGTCAGGGGAGGCAGGTGAAGCAGAGTCTCACCTAGTATTATGGAGGAAAAAGCTGACAGCTTCAAGTCTGAAGCTGACAGCTTTATCTTCGTTCAGAGCGGCTTGTTACAGGTTACACAGCAGGGAAATCCTTCCCGCTGTGTAACCTGTCATGGACGGAGCGCTGCCTGTTAATTACAGGCAGCACTGCATCCGGCTTTTGACAGGTAGTTAGGTTACACAGCAGCGGGCTTGCCCATTGCTTGTGTAACGTAACTTGGTGAGGTAAGAGCTGTCACAGCCCCTACTCTGTGTTAGAGGTGTGAGCTCTGTGGATGGCTTGGACCAATGGCAAAGCCACTGTCTCTAAGATGGCATGGTGTGGGGAGCTGAGGGAGAGTAACTCCCATGTGCTACAGCAAATGTGGATGTGTGTGCAGTGAGTGTAATGCAGGGCCTTGCTGCTTTGCGCTCATGCTACAGAGGTGACACATTGATCACAGTGGTGATCAAAGGGCCAGATGTAGAAAAACACAGTGGTGGAGAATAACTACCTAGACCCTAATGCTGGCCATACAGGTGGCACCTGACACGTGGCAACTTTTAGGAAAGTTCAACAACTTTTAATCGACTCAGTCAATTATCTGAATTCAGTCAAACACTCACCACACTCACCAGCCAGCATGCAAAAAAACCTGTCTAACCACTAAGGTTAAAAGCAGAGGTTTAAATACACGTCTTCTGCAAAAAATTTGAAAGCCGCACAGCCACATCAAGGCACCTCCATATAGTGCGGTCCTAACTCTAAACTATGAGAGACTCCATCTTGGAGCACATGGGGCAAAAGATTACATTGGGTGCAGGCTTGTCAGGGGGAAGCCCTTAAAGGCACACGTACGCACAAGAGACCCCGCACATCACAACGGCAGCTGAAACCCCCCATGTGTCACTGCACCAAATCAGTCAAGCAAAACAAATGGCAAACGCACTCAACAATTCGTTACCAGCTTTACAGCAAGGTGAACACGGAAGGGCTGCAAAAAGTAAACCAGCAAAAAGTTTCCAGGCACACTCACCAGCCAGCATGCAAAAAAACCTGTCTAACCACTAATGTTAAAAGCAGAGGTTTAGATACACGTCTTCTGCAGAAAATGTGAAAGCCACACAGCCACGTCAAGGCACCACAAACCTGCACCCAATTTAATCTTTTGCCCCATGTGCTCCAAGATGGGGACTCTCACAGTTTAGAGTTAGGACCGCACTATATGGAGGTGCCTACAACCTGAGCCTATTCACAGCATACACATGTGCCAATGGCCTTGTACCCACAAAATATTATGTAATTACTGTGCCACAAGTGACAGTCATACAGACACACATAAACTACAGGACAAACTTTTAAAACTCTTCCCTTACATATGCTTTCTGTCTGCGCCTACCTTAAAAAAGAACTTGGAGCTTCCAGAAACTATTGAGACAATAAACATTTTGATCAGGAGTATGTAATGTGCAACATGGCTTACAGAGTACAGATATCAGAACTGTGTAAGATATGACATGCTATATAGACTGTAGGGGTAAATCCATAAATTACATCTTATCATAACCAGGAGCAAGAAATATGGAATAGATCCAGCACACGGCACCAGTACATAGGGTAAACCCGGTACAGACTAGTACATGCCTCTGGAATTGGTAGGCATGTGTTTACACCAGTACTGCACTGGGTAAAACTTTACTGTTGAAGGTATGCAATATATTCCCTCAGGAGCTCTGGTAAGGGTCATACTTACCTATCTACTTAGCCAATATTTTCTCGATTTCCCTACATCTGCCCCTACTGCGATCCTCCACATCTGCCACTGTTGTGATCCTCCATATCTGCCGCTGCTGAGACCCTCCACATCTTGCGATCAGTGGCTTAACAATCACCATTGCGACGCCTGGGTCGCTATGGGCTGCGGGCTGTCACTGGCGACTGTGAGGAGAAACACGCCGCTATTCACATGTGCAGCGTCGTGTACCTCCTTACAGCCGCTGCTGAGTCGGTGACAACCAGCAGCTTCGGAGAAGGTGACTGGGCCCGTCGTCGGCAGCGATGGAGGAGGCGGGCCCAGCGATCGAGGAGGTGAGGACCTGAGACACCGCAGAGCCCACCATAGATAGTCTATGGTGGGCTCTGCAGGGTCACCCTCAGGTGGGCTGTTTTATACTAGAAATCACAGGGACCTATAGCAAAATCTTGTATGGGGCCCTGTGATTTCTAGTTACGTCCCTGGTAGCGATCTTCCACATCTGCCACTGCTGAGATTCTCCACATCTGCCCCTGCTGTGATCCTCCGCATCTGCCCCTGCTGTGATCCTCCGCATCTGCCCCTGCTGTGACTCTCCACATCTGCCCTGCTGTGACTCTCCACATCTGCCCCTGCTGAGACCTTCTGCATCTGCCCCTATATGTAGCAAATTGATATACTATTCTGCATTGCTGTATCTGGGATTTGTAGTCCTCCATAGCTCATGGTATTCTACATTGTTGTGTAATGTATTGCTGGGATTTGTAGTCCTCTATAGCTGATGCCATTCTGCATTGCTGTATAATGTGGTGCTGGGATTTGTAGTCCTCTATAGCTGATGGTAATATTCTTAAGTGGCTGAACTACCAGGGTCTCAGCGGTTGCAGCTGTGACAGGGCCTGGAGCTCCACCACTCTCCTAAAAAACATTAGTCTGTATTGTTTTAGAACACATGACACTAAAAAAAAAAGGTATTGGTAATTGGTATCGTCTAGTACTTGAGGAAAAGTATCGGTACTTCTACTTTTTGCCTAGAAAAATGGTATCGGTGCATCCCTACTCCTGTCCATCCCCATACCGAGGTACGGACATGTAGTAATATTGATGGGAGGGAGAGTTAATGGACTACAAGTGCGGTGCATAGACAGCCATCTGGCAACCATCTGAGGGTGTCGGGGGGGGGGGGGGGGGCGCAAAACTCTTTCCTCCAGCTCTGAGTGGGGGATTGAAGAGAAGGTGATTATATTCAGCTGGGGAAAGTGGTAGTAAACTAATTCTTCTTCTCCTGCATGGGCAAATCACAGGTTCACTTTAAAGGTGTTGTGCAAGCAATTGTGAAGGGAATTGTGCTGGATTCAGTATGTAGACAGATTGCTAAGGATCATCTTTTTTGGTGTATATGTTTCAGTGATTGGAGCTCATTTCTGCCTCTCGGTTTACAAGCAATGGTAAATTGTATCATAATCTAGGGGAGAAAAGGATGAAGCTGCACTATGATGTGCAGTGTATGGAAACAAGGGAGTCAGAGACTGCAGACAATAGTGTGTGAGCCAGAGTAGAATCAGATGATATGCCGCCTCAGCATTCTCTGTTTGTTTCAGGCCTAGTAAACATTATTTGCTGTTTAAGCCAAGACTCCTATATATTTCCCGTTCTGTAGGGGTTATGTGTTCACCTTCGCACTTCTAAGCACTTCTTTGTCACAACTCTTTCAACATAATTCTTATACTACAGGATTAGTCACCAGACTAACTTTATTAGAAATTTGACAAACCCTCCATTTCATGAATGAAATAACTGAAATAATTATACCGCATTATATGTTACTTCTTCCCTGATTATGTGGTAATTCTGTGTTATTACTGGAACAATTAAATATGTATACTCAAAAGTGTTTTGTATCTGTAATTTTCTTTTTAATACCGCTGTGTAATTGCCATAGGATAAACTAGGGACTATTAAACCTTTCCCGCAAGATGGGTCACTTGCTTGCGTCTCTGTAGATATTGTCCCTGGTGGAACAATATGTACAGTATATATAAACCTAAATTTATTAATTGTTCTGCCAGCAGGTGGTCATGATTTCTGGGTGCCTGATCCTGCCTCTAGGCATTCAAGACATTTAAGGTAGGCACAGATTTGATTCACCATAGTTTTATAATGTACAGTAAACTAAAGTATTTTCTACCTTTTAGTGACACCCAAGAATAAGTACTCATAATGAAAGCCTACTCCAGGAATGGGTCTTTGGCTGGAGTTTCCACCTTCTTCAATACTTTCAATATTTCTAATGAAAGCCAGGCTTCCCCCGATGATTCCAGAATTATTCAAGCTGTGTTAATGTCTTGCATGATCAGCGTGACGGGAACAGGAAATGCTTTGGTCATTCTTGGTTTTATAATAGATAAGAAACTTAGGACCCCAAGTAACTACTTTATATTAAACCTGGCCATCAGTGACTTCTTCACAGGTAAACATAAAATAGGCAAGACACTGTTATCTTTTATAGTGATGTATGTACAGTAAATATAAACTATTGAACTTTGTACTTCCTAGAATTATTAATATAACAGAAAGTTGAAAGAAATCCAATACGTCATTCTTTTTGTAAATGTATTTATTTCGCATTTAGGATTTGGACCAAATAAACTTCGGAAAAGACAAAATAAATGTGCTTTAAACACAATATATTTAAAGCTAAACTCCAGGGCCAAATTCAAAATGACCCTAACAGTGGGCTCTCCCCGCAATACAGGGGTTGAAAGCTCTTTTTGGTCTAAGTTACCTTTAAATGCAGTTGAATTGTAAGTGAGGACGCTGAGGGCTCGCCCACAACCCAGAACATTGGAGAGAAGAGGGGAATGGTGGTTGCCAGGGAAGCCAAGGAAAAAGCAGTTTGTAATAGTACCATAGAGAAACATTTGCTTAACTCTTTGAGCATGGGAGAAGCCCAAGGGTAATTGGATGCTTTAAGGTTAACTCACTTCCACTGCAGAAGTTAAAATGTATGTAAAGCATATGTTAGTTTTAGGTTAGTGGTTAGAATCCCTATTAGGTTTTATTGTGGTCTGTGTCACTGCTAGGGAAACTCACCGACTCTATTTATCCTGGTGACCGCTGTCACCAGGACACAAAGGGAGGCAAGATCCAACATTTTGAGTAGTAGTCATCAGAACAGGAATAGAGTGGAAATCTTCCAATGGAGACACTTGTTTTGGTGACATGTATCAAAACATCTTTGGAGATATTTTCTCTCACTTCTCCAATGGTACACAGATGACGAAAAAACTGACAGGGGTTCTAAAAAATTTTTACGCTATCCACATTGGAAAAAAAAGGTTTTGGCTTTAGATATACTTCAAGGTGTTGTATAATATATATGATCATTATATTGTTAATGCAAACTTTATCAGATTGGTTTAGTGCAATATGTTTTTCACTTCACAGAGCTGCCTACATTGAGTTGCTCATTGATAAGGACTGATTCGTTTTCCCAATGATATGATAGTTATCTATTTTTCATTGAAGAATAGTTAAAATGATGTTATCGTTTTAATGTTACTAAATAAATAAATAAGAGTATATATGAATCATAGCAGAAATAGGATTTTGGTTTTCCATGTGTTTCAGAATGAGCACATGAAATCTAATCTCAAAGCAGATCATATGCTGTTGACTACTTTCTCTATGGCTTATTTCTGTTCTAAGATGGCAATGTCATGCAGACATGCAGCCCTCTACTTTCTTCCACATCATGATATTACACGTAGATATACTGTATTTCAAGGATAGAAGAGAAGGGGCTACTGCTCTCTTCCTTGGATTTATTTAATTAAAGCATATTATGGAGAATACAGTAAAAGGTGCTGCAATATGCAAAGGTGGACGGGAACACCCAAAAAAAAAGAAGACATGAACAGAGTTGGGAATAATCTATCTGTTGCAAGCATATCCTCGATATTTATGAAGCAAGGGTACTGACACTGTAAAAGGAATCTCTGGAGAAGAAATATGGAAGCTGCTATTGGTGATTTATTTTGAAGGTGCACACTCCAGGGCTGCCATTCTTATTTTTACTGTAGTACTTAGTCGGTTACTGACCTGAAACAAGCTTTTGCATATTAGGTGGTCAACGCCTGATATGCACGTGATTATTGCAGGTAAGTGCATATTTGTTAATAATATAAAAATATTATGAGGCTCACTGCACATTGTTGACAGTCAACAGTTTGAACATTGTTACACGTGAGCAGAGAGATGACCTTATCAGTGTACTAATGCTCCTTCAATGTATTGCGCATGGCTGGTATGTCTA
>NW_017307141.1:420604-453495 GCF_000935625.1 Nanorana parkeri | reverse complement strand
GGTGTGTATGTAGCTGTCAGTATACAGTATGTGGCTATAGGTCATCCTTGAGTAGCAAGTAAGAAAAAAAATACATTTACGTAACATTTCCCCCCTTGCATTCCTGCTTATAATCTAATACTATAATCTCTTATAGCTCTCATGTGCTGTAGGCAAATATTTTGAATTGTTTACCAATTGAATATATCCTGTTTAACAGAAAGTATTGCACATAATTTAACGGTGGGACTATATTTTTGTTTCTAAGGTACCTTCTCTCTCCCACTGTACCTGCAGAATTACATTATCAACAAAGAATGGGTACTTGGAAAACATATTTGCAAGCTTTGGCTTACAGTTGATTATACCTTGTGCCAATGTACAGTTTATAACATTGTTCTCATCAGCTGTGACCGTTTTCTGGCTGTCACCAGAGCTGTAAGTTGAATTAAAACACATTTTATACATTTTTTTCAAAAAATACATTAAAGCACGTCAAAAGCATTAATGAGGCATGTTGCTGAAAAAAGTACGTCAAGCTGTTTATTGTTAAAGTGGTGGTACAGATACATTTAAGCTTTTCCTGTCAGTATAAAGCTGCAGAGCTGCTTGTCAGATCTTCTGAGCTTCAGTCTGTGCATCACTGTGTACTCTCCAATCAGTCCTATGGAGAGTTCATAGTCCATTCTCTGGTGGAGTATGAACTCTCCATTGTATTGAATGGAAATTGCAGTTTACACCTTTGACTGTAGGAACAAAATTATTTTTGTATTGTGTCATATATATACATTATATAAAAAGGCAAATTGGTTTGCAGCTGGTTCTTTTAAAATTTTCTGGAAACCCCTTTGTGTACTTGTCAACTGAAATCCATGGGTCTGTCGATCCTCTTGTACCATGGCGGTTCAGAGGGAGGTAAATGCTGTGTATTTCCATAATATGGAAGTTTGAATCTCTAAGGGGCTGATAGCTTTGGTTGGAGCAGTGGAAGAGCCGCAACTATATGACAGTCCCCATTACTATGGATACTTCCAACAGTGAATTATTTTGGGAAGAAACACAAGAGTGGAGCTGACTCCTCGTGCCGGCCTAGCTGATTTTCCGTGGAGAGATCCATATATTTACCATGGATCCAGTTCATACTAAAACAGATGCTGCTTTGCCACAATATATTGCATATGTGATAAAATCAGGCACAGCAAATTAAATAAGAGGAGAACTGGGAGGTGACAGGTTTCTTTTAAAGTGACATCACATGATAGATGGACAGGAAGACATCCATGTGTAGAAAAATATGTCTCCCCACCATGCCACTTTAGTATTAAATACAGAGCTAAAGTTATATCCCCTGTTCTTAGGCCAGTTGACTTGTATCACCTGTACTATGCCAGTGATTTGGTAAGTCTAAGTAATTTTGGTTAGTACCTAACTAACAAGTTCATTCATAGTCACATAAAACTGAGCCTGGAGGTGGAGAGGCTAAAACATAGGTTGCCTACTTTGCTTCAGTGCACCTAAATGCAGAAACTGTGCAGGGGAAAATAAAATGAGGACCCAAATGGATTGTACTGGTAAGCAGCGTAGTACTTTGTAACCATGTACGTGTATACATGAATGTGTTAGGCCTCATTCACATACATACATGTCCATGCAACGTGCATGCTCGTTTCGGGAGGGACAGGTGCTGCGTGTAGCAGCCTGTTCTTACCTATGGTAGGACACCGCCATACGCAGTCATAAGCACACCCAAACTGCCCATCTGTGCGGGTCTGGGTGTCCATGCTCGGATGCATCCGTGACTGAGGTCTTAGTGATAGTCAGATGCATGATGTGTGGATGGCTGTGTTCCTACCCTGGAAACTCTACTTTCCCAGGCTACAGCTTATGTAAACTATGCAGAAATCTGGTTCTAATTAGCTTCTTAAAACTTTGCAGGTGTATGTGTGGATGTAATTAACACCCTTTTATGACTATATCTTTACAGGTGAAATATCGGGATCAGCAAAAAATAATGAAACTGGCCTTTGTGAAGATGCTTTCTGTTTGGATTATAGCCTTCCTTAATTTTGGCCCAGCGATAATAATCTGGGAATATGTGGTGGGCTACAGCGTAGTACCAGATGGAGAATGTAACCCAGAATTTAATTATACAAGTCGCTACTCACTCTACTCCTCCATTTTTGACTTTTTCACACCAATGACAGCAATAGCATTCTTTAACCTCAGTATATACTTTAATATCAGGAGTAGAATGAAGATTAAAGTCCCATATCCTGAGAATAATTCAACTCTTTTATCAGGAGATGGAAGAAGTGATGATATATTTGTCATAGATTGTAAAAAAGACAATTCAAATAGTCCGGCAGCTTTAAAAAAACCTAATCAGGAACCTTCTAGAAATAAGTGCAGCTTCTTCAGATATTTTGTAGCAATTTGTGAAGACAATCATACTCCGCTAGCTGAGAAAAATAGTGAAATATCAAATAGAGCTGTGGCGCTGGATTCTGCCAGAAACTCAGCATTGTCCAAGGACAAGAAAATAGCAAAATTATTAGCTCTGCTTGTTTGTACATTTTGCATCTGTTGGGCACCATATGCTTTCCTTACTATTATCTCAGAGTTCTTTTGTGATGTTTGTGTGTCCCCAGTTGTGTTTGATGTCACCTGCTGGCTATTCTTCTTCAATTCATCAATTAATCCTTTTCTGTATCCATTCTGCCACCCTGCATTTAAGAAAACTCTAATGCAGCTTTTTTGCCTTAGAAAACATTATGGAAAAAAGGAATAAAAGATTGAGCCACATAGGCTCACCCCTTCCTCCCCAAATCATAACAGGAACACTGGCAATGTTAAGCAATGCTTAAACTTTGATAGATATACACTGTGAATTGCCATTGCAATGGCCTTCATTGGGACTAAATAGATACATCATTAAATAAACAATCCCATAAAACCACTCAAATAGATTAAACAATAAAAGAAAGCCCAGTCATGTAACTCAAGCATCAACAATTTAAAACTTCCTAAGAGTCCCTAAAGCCAGTGTTCAACCACCGTGTGAGTGACATTATCCTCAATAAAATAATTCCTGTGACAAGACTAAAGCTGGCCATACAGTGTAATATTTTCTTCGTTCAATCTGTGGACTGAACAAAGAAAATATAACAAATTCCTCCATCAAAGCTGATCGAGGAATCTTCTGCTGTGTTCGTTGTTGTATTCTGATGGCACTGTCAGAGCAGGCAGCTGATTGGGTGCTGGCTTAGTTCATTCAAAGATTTTCTGACCCACTCCTTCGATCAGCTGATTCTCATGAAGTACCGGCCAGAAATTGGCATAGTGTATGGCCAACTTTAGAGAAAAGACAGTCATCTGTCTGACAAGTAAAAAGGCTTTGAAGGTTGATAAAAGGCCCCTGCACCAGTTTATGACAGCCCAAGTAGGTCCTGAATGGCGCATGCTTGAATTCTCCAACTAAACACACCCTGCTCTTTTATTGTCATGTATACTGATCCACTACCCTGCATGGGCAATAGTGTTGTTATACCTTACCCTGAAAATAATAAATACCAAAAAAGGCCCTTCAAATTGTCAATCACCAATTTGTTGTCAGAAACTAGAAGTCCAAGGATAAATGGAGTGAATTGTGTGCAATTTTCCTCTGGAATTCCAATCTTCATCATTGCCATACTAAAGGTGAAACTAGCCTGCGTAGGCGAAAATGTTTTGGAAAACAAAATATACCCCTAAGAAAACCTTCACATGTTGCTCCGCAATGTGCTCTTTTTTCCTTGAAAATTGATCTTTATACAAAAATATAAAAGTGAAAAAAGAAAAGAAAAGAAAAATACAAAGCAACAGAAATACCAAGCTCTCTCTTTTTAAATCTTATATTTTTCCGTTTTAGCGTTTTTATTCCAGTGAAAAAACATGTAAAAAAAGAAACTTCAAGCATAAATTAGAAAACATGCATGCACACACAAACACAATTTTTTTTTTATCAGGAGCCGTTTAAAACAGATTGCACACTAGGTGGTGTATTTATAAACAATCTGCAGAATTCTGCAAATCTCTGTGACCGTTCATTCTGCGCAAAAAGAGGCAAAAATGAATGTTCTTAGAATATTTTCTTTTCAGGTCGAATGTAATGTAATACTGCAATAAAAACATATTGCTTATGCTCCTCAGCTCCATCTAGTGGCCATCTGCTAAGACCTTTTGTTTTTGCCTCTATTCGCACAGAACAAATGTTCACAGAGATTTGTAGGGTGAATGGCTCTGTGAATTGTTTATAAATAGACTCCTTAAAAACAACCTTCACCTTCCAATGCATTTTGTCAAAATGGTAAAACTCTCTGTAAAATGAGCCGAATTTCACTGAAATTTTAGCAAAGTGAAAATTGTACATTTTGCTTAATAGTAATATAGGGTAAGTAGTCCCACTAAATAGAACTTAAATAAGTTGTTGACACCTAAAGTAGATGTAAACCCTTACTTGACATTTGTTTTGCTGAAGCACTGTGTATCATAAACAATTGCCTTTTATTGTTTTCATCTTCTCTGCATAATTTTGTTTGCGTCTCAGGGTGTTTCTCTTCTCCTCCCACCTCATTGAAAGGCACTTCCTGTCTATATGCATCTGTTCCAGTGGTGGCTGCATGTAATTGCTTAGGGAAAGCTTCCTGATGGTGACAGTAGCAGAACATACCTTTGCAGTGAACATTGGCATTGTCCCTTATAGTCTAAACTGGAAGCACATGTGATAGGGGGACAATGCAGGAAAGTAATTGTAAAACAGATAATAAGTGTTGTCACCAGAAAACAGGAAGTGCCTGAACAAAAACCTTCATAGCAGTATCACAAGGTATTATTTTATTGAAAGATGTAGATTTGAAACAGTTTTACATTCTTTTGAAATTATTTATTAAAGATTATATTTTAATGGTTAGGTTTAGATCTATTTTAGGTATCTTAAAAATGTCTAGCTTAAATACTTTTGTGTCCCTAACCTGAAAATAACATGCAGCAAATTTAGATCAGGGAAAAATAATACATTTTTGGCATCTATGGTAGGTAGGTTGCTTGCAGCTAGCAGCAATGTGTTCCAACAGCCAGTAATATTTGTTCTTGTACAACACTGACATCCTGTGGTTAAGTTTTATATTACAGTTAATGTTCTACTTTTATATTACAGTGAACTCAATTCTAGCAAAAACTTGTCTAACACTAGCTGTATATGTAAGGATTTGTAAACAATCAATCATAGAATTCAATATCGGCATCAATGTAATTGGTTTATAATCTATTTAAACCTATAAACAGCAAACATCTTCCGTTTTATTGAAAACTTGGTCAAAATAAATTGATTGTGTCAATTAAATGATTTATTGCTAATTAATTTTAAACTGTATGACCAGCAAAACTATTTACTACTTTAAAAAAAATAAAAACACTCTATTCCCTATGGTTACAATCCCTGCTTTGTACCCTTTGGGATCCATCACTTTCTTTAAACTCAATAATCTAGTGCAAAATAATCCATGGATAGCCAAGTACAGAAGAAGTACATTGTTGGAAATACAACAGCTTATGCTAATGTACTGTTATGTCTTTTGTGCACTAGATGGCACTGTGGTGTAGTGTTGGTCTCTATACTTATGTATGCTTGTCTGTGGTACACAGGAAGTTCTATATGTATATATGTTTTCCTATTTACTATGCTGTATTCCTGTATATATACATGTAATGCCTGCTAAGCAAGTAAAACTTAATTAAGCATTCCTCAAGATCTCAGTGCTTCATCTAAACACATAACCAACATACATAACACATAATAAGGTGGCTACTACAGGAGAAGAGTGCTGAAGCAGCTGATCAAAGGACCATACCTAACATTATTTTAAAGTGGACCTTTACCCATATCTTTAAAATAACAACAAACACACCTCTAGAAATTCCTGTATACAGAACATACATGTAATGTTCTGCTAAGCAAGTAAAACTTAATTAAGCATTCCTCAAGATCTCAATGCTTCATCTAAACACATAACCAATTGGTGTTTGGGCCCAGGCACTAAACAGAATTCTGCAGGTCAACAAGAGCCGCATCCAATCTGCTGAAAGATGGTGGGCAGTTCCGATATGAACGTTGCAATCACAAAGCTCAATAATAGCAACTACCAGCTATGGAAGTTCAAGCTTGAAATGCTGCTAAGCAAAGACAACTTGTGGAAAGTACTGAGTATAGACAGACCCAGTAATGGACCCACAGAGGAATGGGACAAGAAGAGCAGGCAAGCAAAAGCAATTATAAGTCTGCTAGTGGAAGATGACCAGCTTATCCACATCAGAAAAGAAAATACAGGTATGTGGAAGGCATTTCAGAAACTGCATGAGCGTTCAAACCTAAACAGTAAACTATATCTGCTACGCAAGCTATATAAGATGAGGCAAGAAACAGGCCAGGAAATGCATGAACCTGTGAATGTCATGCTGGAAAACATAGAACAGCTACGTGCAATTGGAGAGGAAACTGAGGATAACCACATGGTGGCATTACTGCTATGCAGCCTTCCAGTGTCATACAGTGCTCTTTTTATTGCTCTAGAAACCAAATCTGAGCAGGAACTAATGCTTGAATACACCAAAGGAAAGAAAATATGCACAATGAAGAAAATGAGAAAGCCCTTAAGGTGGATGAGAGCGCAAAGCTAAACACAGAAAGCAGAGCATGTTTTCGCTGTAAAAAGACTGGTCACCTAGAAAAGGACTGTTCAATCTGGAAGGCCGAGCAGAGAAAGCGAGAGGCACCCACAAGAGAAAGAGCTAAGTCAGCTACAAAGGAAACTGCAGGCACATCATGGATTGTTATCTTTAAAGTGACTCAGAACAGTATACCACGTGAATGGTGTATTGACTCAGGCACAACAACTCACATGACAAGTGATGAAACCTTCTTCACAGGAATTGATTTTAGTGCAAAGGACAAAGATTTTCTAGCAAACGGGAAAAGTATTACTGCAGAAGGTAACGGTCAAGGATTCTTGAACTGCATTACACTGTCAGGGGACAAGCAGAGTATCCTCGTGAAAAATGTACTGTATGTTCCAGACCTAGAAGGAAGCCTTCTACCAGTGAACATCATAATTTTTTACGGACGATACATTGATGACATTACGGACGATACATTGATGACATTGCTCCCAACATAATTTTTTACGGACGATAAATTGAAGACATCATCATCATTTGGGACGGCCCCTGTGATTCCATACTACTATTTCTCTCCCACTGCAATAGTAACACACTGGGTCTGTCATTCACACATGTGTTCAACCCAGATAAATTAGTGTTCCTAGATTTAGAACTTTCCTCCGATGGCAATACCATCACTACCAGCAATCACGTAAAATCGACCAGTGGACACTCTTATGTACACTTTCACAGCTGTTACCATCCAAGATGGTTAAAAAACATCCCCAAGAGCCAGTTCTGTAGACTAAAACGCAAATGTTCCAAGACCAGTGACTTTACCATACAGAGTCTACTTCTTACCAACAAATTCAAAGAAAAAGTTTACCCCGACCAACTCATCCATAATGCCTACTCCACTTATTCACACTCACTTCCTTCAGTTAATGACACACGCCCCGAACCTAAGGCTGAAGTTAGCTTCATAACCACTTTCAACAACAGTCATAACAATATACAGCGAATCATTTGAAAAAATTGGCACATCCTAAAACAAGACCCAAAATTGGGCCCATTTATTCCAGCCAACGCCTCACAGGAAGTCCCGTAACCTCAAAAACAAACTAGCACCAATTAAAATTCAAGCAAGAAAGAATAGAGACACACCACACCATAGTTTTGATAACAGAGTGGGTACTTATCAGTGTAGAAAACCTCGCTGCCTCACTTGCCAGTTTATTACTCATGGCCAATTGGAATTCATGGACCATTTGAATAACATTCATCCCATTAGACAGTTTATTACCTATTCACATGATCATGTAGTCTATGGCCTAAAATGTCCTTGTAATCTGTTATACGTTGGCTGCACCATCCGTCCCCCAAGAACGAGAATCGGGGAACACAGACGACTGAATCCGGATGTTGATCTCGACCATAGTGTCCCTAGACACTTCGCTCTAAAACATGGCAAAAGAATTCAAGACCTACACGTCTTTGCCATAGAACACATCCCGGAGCATTATTCCCCTCCTGAACGGTTCCAGAGGTTATGCAGACAAGAAACCTTTTGGATCTATCAGCTTAATACCCTCACTCCAGTAGGACTAAATGAGGAAATAGAGATCCTAACCATTATGTAGATCTTTTAATTTCAATTTTACACATTTAAAAAAAAAAAACTTTTAGTAACGGGGCCCCTCACTATTCAAAGGGTCCCTCAGTCATCATGGAGTCATGAGCACTGTCCATTGTTATGCACTCCCCCTCTGATACAGGGGGAGCCGATACATATGTATGCATGCACGCCTGCATCAGGTATTAATAGTAAACACCCCTCCTTACACAATCACCCACCGTTCAGACGTGTGATCTTTTAACTTTCCAGTTTTTAACTTTCCAGTGCTTAACTTTTTAATTTTCTAATTGTTTAACTAAATAAAACTTTTTAAAATGTTTTTATTTATAAATTTTTACCACTCATCCTTTTATCTTTTCAATATTAAAGTAAGTCTTTTAGCTAATGTCCCAACCAATGCCCCAAGTTGTCTATCAGCTGAAGGCCCCATTCACACTGAGCGACATGAAAATCGCACGATTTTGAGCGATATTGCGCGACGAGCGATATTGAGCGACTTGTCGCGCGACATCGTGCAACTTTTTCCTATTGGGGTGTATGCAATCAGGAGCAAAATCGCTCAAAATCGCTTGAAAAAAGGGTCATGTAGGAGCGACAAGCTACCAGCGACGAGCTACAAGCGATATTGAGCGACATTGAGCGACGAGATGTGAACAGCTCCATTGAAATGGATTGGAGAAGCTACATAGAGCGATATCGTGGGGAAATATGAGCGATATCGCTGCAAAAATCGCTCGATAAATCGCTCAGTGTGAATGGGGCCTAAATGTTGTCCTTCATTCTTAGAATCTCTTATACACACACCTGTCCTGCTTCCAATTGAAAATGGGGCTTTGCCGTCAACCACTTTATCCCCGCCCAGCTGTCACTTTTAAAACCGGCCGCTTCCCACAAAAAATGTATCACTTCGTATGAGCTTGATAAAGAGGTAAACCCTCAAAACGCGTTGCTCCCCCTGTCATTGATCTCTCAATCACATCAGGAACTCTGTTGCCGCTGACTGACCCTGGAACAGCGTTCATTTGTTGCCGCTGGCCGGCGTCCCACATGCCGCACTACTCCCCACACTGACAGGCACAATACTCGAGTTTTCACCGAGCGGTGCTTCCTGCAGCCGCTACCTCGTCTGCAGAAGCTGACCCGAAGCCGCCGAGTCCCATTCAACCCTACCCCCGCAGACACAGCAGGGAGACGGACGGACCTCCGGCAATCTTTCTCTCTCCGGTTTCAGCTACCTGCTCGTTTGGACGGGCTCTCCCTTGCTGCTCACCCACTGAAGGCTCTTCCCTCAAGCACCTCGAAACCCACCAGAGGTTTCTGAAATTAGAAGATCCACTCGGGCGACAAATCCCAATCTTTGAAGACAACCAGGGATGTATAAAGCTGACACAATCAGAAAGGGTCAACCATAGAACCAAGCACATCAACGTGAAGTATCATCTGCTAAGGGACACTCAAGAACAAACTATTATTGGCATGCAATATTCGAGAGAAGCTAAATGTCATACAGCAACGCATATGCTGTTGAGAAGGGGTGTTGGAAATACATCAAAAAAGAAAGGGGGAAGCGCCACAACCAAATGTGTATTGGTGGGTAGGCATGTCAGTGGGCCAGACAGTGAAAGGGCATAGGATGGTATCTTTCGCCCGTAATTGACCACAGTTAATGGTGGTGCCTTCCCGATGGTGTTGATGCAGTTGGAGATGGGGGGAAGAGGAAATAATACAAAGTGAACCTCGAGCAAAGTGTAGCAAACAGTACGGCAATATAGAGACTCACCAGGAGGTTAGGAATAAAGCGACGTCATCGATGGTGGAGGCGTTGAGCTGATTCCGATGTTGCACAACTGCTTCATCAGCATCTGCTTCATCAGCTGCTTTTCTCTGGCTATAGCAGGCAGATAACTGACAGGTGAATGCGGAAGTGATGTATTACACATCACTTCTACATTCACAGCACGGAGGGAGATCAGCAAGGAGGAAGATGCTGATCTCCCTCCCATCTTACCTCCTGACGCCCTCCCGAGCCGGTCCCGGGCCGCAGATGGGCTAGCGAATCCCGGGATCCAGGCGGCGGCTGTGACACTCGACGTGTCCGAGGGGGTTGGGCGTTGAGGGACGTGCAAATCACAACATACAATCGATCGTGGCTATAGAGCCCCTGATCGGTTGTATGTGAAACAGCCGGTAACCGCTGTAAAGGACGGGCGAGTTTTTCCTGCCCGTGCACGTGCTAGGGGGCACGTGCGAGCAGGAAAAAAATGCCGTCTTGTGACGGCAACCCCCCAATGTGAGGCCGCCGTCCATCCGTTTTTCACAACGGTCGGACGGCAAGCGGTTAATGTTTTAATTTTTTTTTTACACTTAACTTATTGCTATAGCTAACAAGCCCCCTATGTAATAGCAAATATAATGTGACAGGTCCTCTTTATAGAGACATCAGGGGTCTTTTAGAACCCGAATGCCACCTAGGGGACCCAAAATAATCTGAAGAAGCAGAGATCTGCTTCACCAGCTTCTTCTCCTGGCTCTAAAGAGTTGGAGAATATAATCAGTGACAAGGGAACTGATGTAATGCAGGGAGAGATTAGCAGCTAGAATCTTGTTGACCTCCCTCCGATTAATGCGGGAAGACCTGCATGGGGGACAGCGGGCACATTGCACTGCTCGGTACAAACGATGAGGCGGCTATATAGCCACCGGATCACTGGTACCTTAACAGCCATCGCCGGTTGTTTAAAATGATGCAGCAGCAGCCGTGTTCTTGGTATAACCACTTCAGGTGGAGGACGTACATATATACGTGAACCCCCCTGAAGTGGTTAATGTAAGGGGCCACTAAAATGACCACTAATGGAAAGGAACACTTCTCCACTGACATTCAATGTAAGGAGGTAATAAACTGACAAGCAATTTTAACTGCATGTTTTTGTGCACTCAATTTTGTGACAGTCTTTGTGCCTGGGACACCAGGGAGAAAAGAGCATCATGTACCCCTGTGACTATGACTACTTCATCTAGAAGACCACTGGCAGCAGGATTAAATATGTTCAACCTGCTAATCATATTTTGAAGACCTGTCAACATTGGCATGATTAAATTGACACTGTTTTTAGAGCAGACCTTCACACTCAAAAATCTAATTCTACCAATGCATCCCTCTATGTATGACATGTCAGGTGCAAAATGCTGTGATTTTGAAATACTTACACTTGCAGAAAATTCACTTCCTGCTTTGAAATGGCAAAATGACTTCAAAATGCCAAAGCAATGCACACTGGGATTGCCTTGTCATCAGCAGAGCATTGCTGGGAAATCTCAACTGTAATTTAAGGAGATCTCAGGGAAAAGCATTTCCCTCCCCTGAGATAATGTGCGTGGTCATATGTCCTAGTCACATGTCTAGTCACATGTGCCAGAAATTATGGAAGTAAAAGGAGTGCTAGTAATCTACTCTTAGTAAACATGGCCACTGTGAGAAGACTGGGGAAGAAAAGAGAAATAAGGTATGCAAAGAATACAAAGCCTGCAGTTATCAAGAAGTATGTGTTTGTAGATTGCCATTACTAAACATTTCTAAAGGTGTGTTGGTTGTTATTTTAAAGATCTCGGTAAAAGTCCACTTTAACTGCCACCTAACATTCTGCCCATAGTATGCCACTGGTTGGAGTTTACTGTATCAGTGTTTTAGAAAGTTGTTTGCTGTTGCTCCTGGCCAAATAGAACATACAACAGTAGAAAGAAAAAGAGGCTCAGTCCAGCATACTAGAATTGCCAGATTACAAGGCTTTTTGGCCAGATGTAGAAAACCATGGACGTGACTATGTTTAGACAGCAGATCAAATGTACCTTGTATTTTGAGCATGCATCTGCTTTTTATTTAACTTGTATAGAAATATATGTATACAAATACATCCCTTTTTGTTCCCTGCCCATTAATGCTTTTTCCTGATGTTAAATGTCTCTATATATTGAACTTATAGTTTACTTCTATAGATTTATTGTGGATTCTTCTCTTTAGCTTTCTTCCATAATCAGTTCCCAAAGATGATTGTTACTAACTAGTGTGCAATGTAACACCTATACAGTGTACACCTTAATGCACATGTGGAATTTTATTTAATTTTACTACTTTAGTAGAAAATTCTTATCAGATGCTGAGGCTCAGATTCAACTTTTTCTGTATATCATTCCAAACCATTGAAATCATTTTGATCATATACAGTACCTCTGAAATTTAGCAGAATGAGGCTTAGAGTTTGGCAAAGAGCCTGGAAACATCTGTAGAATTGCCTTTCTTGGCTTTGTGATATTCAATTGGAGAAACATGTAGCTAACATGCAATCATCAGCCATTTTCCTCACTTTCATTTGGAACATTTACAATTACAAATGAGTAACTGCAAAAATAAATGTATATTACCATAGATGGTGGAAATGTATTTATCAGCACAATAACTGTAGTCTCCCACCATAATTAATGTATTAAAGGAAACCTTTCCAGGGAGAAACTGACTTTGACTTTTCTGATCAGCACACTTTCTCCAGGCCAGTGACTTAAAGTATTGACTCCAGGGGATTGGCATAATAACTTGGCAACTAGCATTTACAAAACAATTTCAGCTACAACTTCCTACAAGTTTCTCTCTACTATTCATACCAATTATCACTATAATCAATGTAGACCTGTCCTGAGTGTCAAATATGCTAGGGATGCTACATTATTATTATTTTTTTAAACTTTCTACAACTTGTTGTTCATATACTGAGAGTTGTAGACATAATCACGTATAGCAGGGGTTAAAAATGAGACCTGAAGACTATTTCAAGGGTTCCTCTGGGGTAAAGAAAGTGCTAGTAAAGGCTTGTATATACAATGACAATGAGTATATAATTAGGGCTACCTAAACAAGCAATAGAGTAGGAAAGATTGGGTCAAGAGCTTATAAAAAATTAAAAAAAAACTTATCTTCACAAAAGAAGATAAAAAACAACACACATTTAAAAGACTTAGGTTTGTGAGTATCAGGATTTAACAATGGTTTTAAGTAGGGATGCACCGATAACGGTGACGAAATGCCCCGATATTAAGTGCTAATCCCGGTACTTAAAATTTTTAAACAGGAGCAGCTGTTACAGTTAACTTTTGTTGTTAAATGTGCCTTTAGAACCTAAAAAAAAGCATGGAGTTCCCCTCCCCAAATGATACCAGACCCTTTAGGTCTGGTAGGAATGTTAGGGGGGACCTCCAATGTAAAAAAAAAAAAGCGTGGGGTTCCCCTCAAATGTCATACTATTTGTTTACATTCTTCTATCAGCTCATTCCACACAATTATTATCTTTTGTATTACTTGCCCAACCTACTATATTGTAGGCTTTTACGATTAGGGCCCTCCATCCTACTCTCTCCCTCTTTTTGTAAAGTGCTGTGCAAACTATTGCAAAATGTAAATTCAGTATAATAAAAATAATAATTTTAAGGCTGGGTGGAACCTCAGCTATTTACAACACTGCCTGCTCTTAGTGTGGGCTGGAGTGAGGTCCTGGTGGTTTAAGAGCAATAAAGCGTAGATGTCTCATTCATGCTGAAAGATGGAATTTTTTTACATAGTTTTGCCCTTTGCCTTGTTGCTGCACATTGCACTGCAGTGTACATAATGATGACCTGTCAAGTTTATTGATGGGGCAATTAAGCGTTGGTGATGGATCCAGATTAATTAAAATGGGCCTGTGTGTTTACAAATTAAATCTGTACTTTGAAAGCTGTTGAGCAGTTTGCAGCTCCAGAATCGGATTCATAATTTGAAAACTGTTTAATTTTGTTCACTAGCCTGCATAACTCTGAAAATACACCATTTTTCTGTGAAGAGATGTCTCTGCCGTACACAGGGAATTACTTCCATATTTTCCTGTTTAATCTTATTCTGATAAGTCTGATTACAGGCAGATAATTCCAAGGGTGCTCTTTTCCTTTGTTCTGCCCACAAGCAGCACTTCTAAACACCTAAACAGGGCACAAGCTGCCAGAACGTCTGGTATGACTCACACAGTTATTACCTTTTTTATAACTTGCCCCACCTACTACAGTATATTGTAAGCTTTTACGAGCAGGGCCCTCCATCCTACTGTCTCCCTCCATTTTGTAAAGTGCTGCGCAAATTATTGATGCTATATACAGGTGAAACTCGAATAATTAGAATATCGTGCAAAGTTCATTTATTTCACTAATGCAACTTAAAAGGTGAAACTAATATATGAGATAGACTCATTACATGCAAAGCAAGATAGTCCAAGCCGTGATTTGTCATCATTGTGATGATTATGGCTTACAGCTCATGAAAACCCCAAGAACCCCAAATCCACAACCTCAAAAAAGTAGATTATTACATGCAATCAATAAAACAAGGATTGTACATAGAACAATATCGGACCTCTGAAAAGTACAAGCATGCATATGTACTCAGTACTTGGTTTGGGCCCCTTTTGCAGCACTTACTGCAATTACTTTTGCACGATATTCTAATTATTCGAGTTTCACCTGTACATCCAATATAATAATGAAAATAATTTTAAGGCTGGGTGGAAGTTTTGTTGTTAAACGTGAACCTAAAAAAAAAAGCCTGGAGTTCCCCACCCCAACTCATACCAGCCCCTTTAGATCTGGTAGGAATGTTAGGTGGACCCCCAATGTTAAAAAAAAAAAAGTGTGGTGTTCCCCTCAAAAGTCATACCAGACCCTTTAGGAATTTAAAGAGGGACCCCAACACCAAAAAAAACAACAGCAAAATGGGGTTCCCCCTAAAATTCCTACCAGACCCTTAATCCGAGCAGTGGCATGGCAAGGCAGCATACCAGGCCACATTACATTGGGGTCTCCCTAACATTCCTACCAGATTGAGGGGAATCCCATGCTTTTTTTTTATAGTGCTTCTGCGGACTGTAAAAAAAAAAAAAAAAAATTCTCCAATGTCACTTTGCTGCAACTAAAATTTGTTTGTAAATACTACCGCGTCCGAAATTAACAAAAAATTTAGATTCATCCAAATACCAAACCAAATTGACTTTCGGACCTTAATCCTAAAAAACAAAATAATGAAAAATCTGAAACGAAACAAACCAATTTTTTTGCCGGCTTACATGTCTACATGTCTACTTCTAAGTTCACGGGGAGGAAATTGAAGAGGGATTTTGAATGCCCGATATGCTTGATGCCTAATTTTAAATTGTATTTCCATCAAGGATTCACTCATCATTGCTTTTTTTTTCTAGCCCTGCTAGTCCAGGTATCCAAGTGTTTAGTCAGGGTTATCCATTTCTCAATTTGCCCTAAAGGTAATTGAGAATCTTTAAATGTAGCTTTCTTCACAGTGTTGTAGATCCCACAATGCTTATTCCAGTTATTATCCTCCATTAGGGGTTGTTTTTCTGAAAACATTAACTTTTTTTTCTAAGTTTATTTTTAGGCCTGAAAAGGTGCCAAACCAGTTTGATGTGAGCCATGGGTCTAGAGACCTGACTTTGAGATTTGTAAAGGATTAGTATTATGTCATCGGCTGATTTGAGCTCAGTTTGGCCTACCTGTAGGTGGGAGATGTAAAAGCCTGCATCATGGGCTCTTTTGAGATGTTGTATAGCAGGGGCAACAAGAGAACCCTTCATGAGTAGCTTTTGTTTTCAGCAGAAAGAGTGTGATGTGAATATTTGGACCTTAAGGGCTGAATACAAAGTTTTATGTGGCCAAAAAATTTACCTGTGATACCCATTTGCATCAGCACCCTCTGCAAACATCCCTAATTTACTTTTTCAAAAGTCCTCTCGGCGTTTAGGGACAGCAAAGCCATGGAAGGCAGAGAGTGTTCCAATACTGCCTTTATTTAGGGGATGTAGCAAGTCTGTTGCTTATTGATTTAGACAAAAACTTCAAATCCTGGTTCAATAATGAGATCCATAGGAGGTCCATAGAAGCTAGCTGCTAGGGTGTATGTGTTCTATTTGGGTAATAGTCGTATGAAGGTCTCATTGCCTATAGGAGGGTATATTTCAATAAGAGTATGATTGTAAAGGAAAAGGAAAGAAAGGTTGAGGTAATCAGCAAGAAGCTTTAGAAGTCTGTAGTTAGGACAACTGGCTCCTTTTCTTTTGGCTGGAGCGGCATTGTAGTCGGTGGCAGCTATGGACACTGTGGCATAGCGGTGCCTTCTGACACATGGATTGGCTTTGCATTCATTTTAGGAGCATCTTGCATACAAGACCTGACTTCCTGTATCTCCTATTTTGAGACTGCCTTGCTTGCTAGGACTTGGTGTACAATTGCATATACAACTTTACCACACAAGTATGCTGTGATTTGCTGCACACAAAGGGCAGTTCTGCCTGTGTCAAACCAAAGCCACCTTGTGGAACGGCAGCCATGCTCTTAGGTTTTCCCCTGCAGCTATGCCTACAGTGCAGTGGATTCAGACACCATAAGGAACCATAAGGCAAAGAGTTTGTTTGCACCGCCTCCTCAGAGAGATTAATTTTGTGTCACTAAAAAGGGAAACATGCTCCTGCATCGGTGGTGTCAGTCCAAACAGAACTGCTTGGGCAGCAGTGTCAGTGGGATGGAGGAGGGGAACTGGGAGGCTGAGGGGTTGGCTTTGGGGCATGCATTTGCCTAAGAGGCCCTGTGTAGCTCTAAAGCAGGAGGGGAGCTGAAGGGCTCTGAGGGAAGTAGGGTGGCTTTGAGGTGGGAGAAGGGAGCCCTGGGGCTGAGTTACTTCTCTCAACATCTGTGTTCAAAACTCCTTTTTAGTGCAGTGCCTGCCCAAGAAAAAAAGGAGTTTCTCCTTCCTCTCCTCTCTGGTCGAGTAATATGTCACATGACTAGGGAAGACAGGAAGATGGGCAGTCTACCCTCACTCTTGGGTGGGATTATGCTAGGATAGTGGTTTGTTTTCAGGGGTACCCCATGTTCCTGCTCTTTTCCACCCACAGTAGGCTGCTATTTGAGGGACAAGAGCTAGCCAGCTAACCCCACTGCAAGGGTTAATTTTGTACATGCCTGAGTACTCCTTTACCCTGTGTAAAACAGAATGTGTTTGTTTTTGTTGCTGGCTAGCCTGCAAGTGTGCTTGGGACCTCATTTCACTTTTACTGTTTTGTATTCTGCCTGGCCCATGTGCACCTTTCCCTTTTTACTAGTTTTAAACAGATCTGAGCAGCTGCCATATTTGACTTGTCTTTTTTGGATTAGGTGCAGACACAGATTGGAACTGGAAGCTGGATCATCTACAAGGAAACCTAGGCAGTAGCCTGGTTCATTGTGAATGCTCTTGCAGTAAACCATGGCATAGCAAAATTGGTCAAAGCTATGCATGGGCATCTGTCTGTCACTTCACAAGGGAGGATGGGGTGGGGTGGCCTCCCTGTTCCCTAGTGTAGTCCTTATCAGTGTCAATCAAAGGGATGTGGGGGACCAAAGTTGCTTCCTTGCCTAGTGCCCTCTTCTGCTTTAATCCATTTCTGCCCATGGCCCTACGGCTCTGTAAGTGATATTTAAAGCAGAACTCCAGGGAAAACTATTCCTAACCCTTGCAGTGGGGCTACCCCTGCACTTGAAAGGGTTAAGTGCTCATTTTTGTCTAGGGTCAAAAATAAAAAAAGATGTACTCACCCGATCCTCAGAGCTGACTTGCTCTTAGACCAATCCCTTCTGCCTTGTTCCCCCTCCACTACAGTGGTGTAAGGTTCAGTGAGTCATCACAATCTATGCACTGTGTACAGGACATGAGAATGCTGATAGACATACCATCTCTGCAGCGGAGGTATAGGCGGGGGATTGGTTTAAGTGCAAGGTGGCTCGGGTGATCAGGTGAGTATAACTTAACCCTTGCAGTGCAGGGGTGGCCCCACTGCAAGGGTTAAAAGTAATTTTTCCCAGAGTTCTGTTTTAACAAATCGCCCACCAGGAAGGTAAGTATTCATCTTATTCTTTTACAGGGTGCTTTTAGTTTTATTTTGGGAAGAACTTTCAGAAATCATTAACCCTCTCACTCTCAAAGCAAACCTAATAGGTGAAGAAGAAAGGCACAAAGTACACAAAGAAAGAGCTACAATGCTTCCTTATTTGTTGTATCTAAGTGCACAGTGCTCAGCAAAATTGCTTTATCTTTTACTGTATGTGCTCTTTAGCAATTGCTTCCTGCTGTAGTTTGTGTTCTTTTCCCATTTTGTTTATTCCTACCTTTCTTTGTTTACTAATTGTATTGTCAAACACCTCATAGGAGCAGAGTGAAAGGGCTAATGTCAGATGGTTCCGTGCCCATTTCAGGCACACAAGAGACTGAGCTGCTTGTTGCTGTATAGGCTATTGGAGAGAAATACTTTTACTCTTCTGTTCTACATAATTTATGTATATTTAATTTATGTGAGTTATCACTTCAGCTTGCTTTTTCATATTATGTAAGCCTGAGTGTGTTCACAGTCCCCTAATGAGTGAATGCCAGTAATAAACAAATGTGTTCAGACGGAATGCTGACTCTGGAAGCTAAGCAGATATGTACTGTTGCTTTATTTGGAAAGCATAGGCAATGTCATTAAAGATTTATGTTTACAAATCCATAGAATTATCTGTGCTTAGATCTCTTCCACTCTACCCAGCTCTGAACATTTCCTCCATGATTGGCCATCACACAGGTAATGCAGCATATTATGAATATTATTTTACATATTATGTACTGTAGAAGGGAGATGGTTTTTATTTTTACATCCTCTCTGATAAAAAAAAAGGATGGAGGTCTGATTTTCCTTCTTACCCAGAGTGTATTTAATCTGAATAAGTAGCTTAAATTCAATCAATACGCTCTTATTTGTACTTGTCACTGTACCTGCTATTTTTGCATTTAAATTAGATTTTGGTATATGATTTCTATGTACATTGACTTCTATGTATATTTAAAATGCAAGCTTTATTTAAAATGATTATGATTTCATTGTTTCTGCCATTAACTCATTGGTATATACAGGGCTTGATGTACAGCAGTGGAGCCTGTAGGCACCCAATGTTTGGTGCCAGAAGTAGCGCGGCTCTGCTAGAATCACCTCTTGTATGCAGAACAGATTTTTGTTTTACTGTTCATAACCTGACTCATATTAGAACATTTAGAAATGCATAAATAAGCTTGGATTAAATGACGGTGTTTCTAATGATAATAGGAAAAGATGTGTGACTGATAACTATAGGGAAAAACCACCTCCTTGCCTCTCTTCTCTATAGGCACAGGCCTCCCAAGCCTAATGGTAGGTCAGGTCCTGGGTATATGCACTTTATTTACATTGCTGCTTCATCACATTTTGATTTTACAATTGTAGACAATCCGTTTTTATTCTTTTATGAATATATACTGTGTATATAGTATTTATATTATAGTATAAATATATAGTATTTATTAGATCTAAATTAATGTAAAAAATTATTTTCAATCTTTTTGAATCTGCACCTTTCAATACGATAATACCTGAAGATCCTGCCATGAAGGTCGTTGTTCAGACACTTCCTGTTATGGGCTAACAACTGTCTCCCAGCTTTTCTACTGCATTGTAACCCTTCCAAATGCACTCGTAATAGAGGCTACAGGTGGCTGTGCAAACACACAATGGAGGAATTCTTAAAAACTGGTGCAGACAGAATCTGGAGCAGTTGTCCATAGCAACCAATCAGCTTCCCTTTTCAATATGTTCCGTTAAACTTTGAAAATGAAAGAGAGAAGCTGATTTACTGTCATGGACAACTGGTCCATATTCTGTCAGTTTTCATATGTTCCTCTCATTGTCACTATCAGTAAACTGGTCTAGGGGAACTATGTGCAGCTGATGGTAAAACTAGTGCATGTAGACAGGATCCACAATGATAAATAAGGTGAAGCAGCATTTAAACGGCATTCTTTACTTCATCGTGATTGAAGAAACTAAATTAAATGCTTTTAGCAGACAACTATTAAGCTATTTTCTTACCAAGCAATATTTAGTATTTTATTGCCTAATCTGACAGCAGATATATAAACTGTTTGAACACACAAAGTGGTCCCTTATCCCTTTTGCTTCCACAGCCATTTTTTTTTGTGCACATGTATTTAGCTGTTTTTCAGTAGTTTAGCTTTATATAGTACATGTTTGTACAAAGGCCTATAAATCAGACCAAAAAGAAGGATGACTGAGGAGGGACACAGGGATTTGGAGGCAGTAGAGAGACATCGTATTCTATTGGCATAAAACCATTTTCGCCCTTTATGGCTTACCAATTACCAATGTTTTCCCCTACTGTGTGGGTCTATAAGCAACAAATAATTGCAAGCTCTCATTTATTCACTTTTTCCCATAATCTGCATGATATATTTAATGTATTTTGTATTTCAATTTTACTACACTTACAATCTGTGAAATATCATTTAATATATTAGACCACAAGATGTCGCTGTAGTCCCATCTATTATACTTACAGGCCTCAATGTACCCTCAAAGAATCATGGTTGTGCTTGGGCTACAAAATGGATACTAACATATATCTCTGGTATTGGTTGTCATTTAATACAAGTGTACTAAAGCTTTTACAGTACAATAAAGTCTAAAATACAGTGGCAGATGTTAATCTGAGGGAGCAGTTTTCATAGTGATTAGAAAGAGTTGTGCTTCACACTCCAAGTTGAAAGTAATCATGACTACACAGGCCTGGCGTTTAGGGGGTGCGACTCTGTTAGTGTGGCATAGGTTATTTTCATTGCAGAGAGTAATGTCCTACCTCTAGGACACTAACCCAACCTTGCAACCTCAATCCCAACACAAATCCTCCTCGATGTAATCTTAAAGTGGACCTTCAGTGAACAATTTCACTTTCCATTATTCCAGTCCCAGACATCCCAACTCTCCCAGATGTTCCGGGAGTCTCCCGCTATTAGATAGCGGCTCCCGGCCGCCCGGGTGTGAAACATTTTCTCCTGGGAAGGTTTAGTCAGAGTGAACTTTTCCCTGCTATCTCATATATTTTTCCTGGCATCAGGGCTGCCGGCTGCCATCAGTCAGAAAAAAAACAAACAAGAAAAAGCTCTAGTAATACATAGTAAAATAAAATATACCTCCTCAAAACAGAAACTCTGCTACGGGGAAGGGTGGGTGACCTATGGTCGTAGGATTGTACACTTAATTTTTGCAGCTACCTGCCCTTTCCCCTGGCTGTAGGATGTCACACCTCCATTTGCTGATGCCTGCCCTTTCCCCTGCAGTGTGGAAGAATGTGCAGCCTATGGCATTGGGATTTATATGCTTATCTATTTGCTGCTGCACACCCTTCTCTCTGGCTATAGAATTTCTCCCTCCATTGATGCTGTCTGCCTTTCCCCCTGCATTGTTGAAGGGAGGGCAGCCTTTTTTATAAAGGTGGTACCCAGATTGCATTCTTGTCCCTGCCTGTGTTTGCTTGACCAGGCCATTATAAAAAAGTGAATATATGAATATACTATTTAAAAAACAACCCCAAACCTTTCACCTCTGCGAGCTGAACCTATGCCTCTCACTTTAGGCCTACCTGTCCTTTTTTTTTTTTTAACAAAGCGTATTTCCTAAATCTAATGGAAGCTATGACAACAGGGGGGTAAATAATTGGTTCTTTGGTGCCCACAAATTTACCACACAAGTACGCAGTGACATGCTACAAACATGCAGTATGGCCTATGTCAGCAACAAGTGTACTGTATTCTGCAAAAGCCCTGGTAAAAAGGCCCAATGAAAATTTAAGAAAATAAAATAGAATTAAATATACCTCCACAAAACAGAAACCATGATTTGGGAAAGGACAGGAAGCTTATGGCTATAGGATTATACACTTAATTTTTGCTGCCGTCTGCTCTTCCCCTTCAATGTAGGATTTTACACCTTCATTTGCAGCTGCCTGCCCTTACCTCTGCATCATGTATGGCTTTTGTTTTCAGATTAAACTTTTCTAAAGCTTTCAAATTTGATTTGGCTGCTAATTCTCCCGTTCAATTTGGGCATTTTACCACTGGATACAAAATCAGCTGTCACAGCCAAAACAAACTAAAAAAGCCTTTTTTTTTCAAGTTGCAATCAGTCAGATTGGGGTGCTGCTGCTGCGTTTAAGCCAAGCTCAAAGTAAAAGTAAAAAAAGAACTGTTAAACATCCAGATTATATGATGCCAGAATACAGTGTTGCTGAGAAAATCATACTCTTACTTAATAACGCATACAGCTTAAAGCCATCTCACAAGCATGCAATTGAAAGAATTGGTGTTTTTCCTATATCGCCCTTGAAGTCACATTTAAGGACTCTCTACCTGCTATACAGGTTTTTGTTCCATTGGAACATGGCTGTGCCCAACTCCCCATGACCTTCTTTTTTTTAACAATCCCTTGCTTATTAGCCTTGAAAATGAACAGAGTTGATTATCAAGTTTCACACCTCATATACTTTAATAGGGTTCGGTTTTAAATTTAACATTTTTAGACTTTATACAGGTGTAGCGCCCCCCTGACCCTGAGAGGCCTGCAGTGGACCCCCAAAGGCAGAGAGGGCCAACATTTCACTCTCAGGGGCAGATCCTTAGCCAGTGAAGGAATATGTGATCAACAAAGTAGGGCACCAGTCACTTTAAGTGCCATATCAAATGCTTTATTGCAGAAAATATACAGACTCTAGATTTACCAATGCCTTCTGACTTCCACAGGTCAGAATAATTAGGAGAACAGGCTGACAGTGGGCAATAGAACATCAGCTGAACAGTAACAGGTATGAGATCCTCCATAGGAGAGGCACCAGACTTGATCCTGAGGTCCATATCAGCTCTTGGTACCTCCAGTAGTCATAAGGCTTCTCTGGTTCCCCTCCCTAGACAATTCCAGACCCCTCCTGGGTCCACATGTGGCCTCCTCCTGGCTCGAGACCTAGTCAGCTTCTCCAACATTGTGCATCCACCCCCAAGGCTTGGCAGACTGGAACTGAGCACATGGCAATCCCCTGAGTATTTATGCACTCCCCCAGCATGCACCACTGGTCATGGAACTCTGGTGAGGCATAGACATTCATGATGCTCTTCTATTGGCTGCGCCACTCTGCTGCAGGGTCAGACCCCACTCAGGCAAGTACAATCAACAGCAGAACACCTGGAATTAACCAGATAATAACTAACTATAAATCAGCAAGATTGATTACAGTGCTAGTAAAGCTAAATTTCTAGTAGCCACTCCACAAAAGGTGGTAGGGGCTACACAGGGATCGATGAACCCCTTGTGAACCAAACCAGGGCACATTTATTTATCCTTGGTGCAGAGTGCACCTAGAAGCATGTATAGGGTTGCCACCCGTACGGTAATCTCCGGTTTTGAACCCTGTGCCCGGGCAGGAGGCCGCCGCTCACCCGTACTTGGTGGCATCATGGCGAGCGGTAGGTAGCAGGGAGAGAGCGGCAGTCAGCGAGCACCAGGTGGCGCTGTCTTCAGTAGCTCGATTCTCCCTCTCTCTCACTCCTTTGATCCTCCGTGGCTGGCACTGTGTGAGTCAGAGGAAGTGACATCACCGAGAGAGCAGAGAGGGAGAAATCATTCTCCAGCAGTCGGCATGGACAGCACTTTCACCTTAACGGGTATCTATTTCATTTTTTTTTTTAAATGGGTCTGGAAGTGATGTAATCGGCATCGCTCCCGGTCCCATAGTACGGGGAGGAGATCGGTGAACCAAGGCTCTCCGCTCTCCTCCCTAGCTTCCCACCGACACCCAAGATGCCGGTCCCGGGCCCGCAAGGGGAGCAGAGGAGCCTGGGAAACGCAGGGGGGGGTGGTTGGGCAGAGAGTTTACCGACCCATAGAAGCGATCTGGCGACAGCTGGGTCGCCAAAATCGCTTTTACTGTAAAGCCGGTCGTCGGCTCTACAAATATGAACATTGTCTGTTTAACCTCTTTGGGACCCATGATGGAATTATCCTGTCATGGGTCATCAAGGGGTTAACCTCCCGCAGTATGGTATTTTCCCGGACAGTCTGGGTTTGGAATCCTGTGTCCGGGTGTGAGCCCACCTCACAGCCGGACACATTATACAAACCAGACTTCTGGCTAGAAACTTGTGGCGGGCGCTGGGTGCCACTGTTTTCAGTCCCTTGACTCTCCCTTCTTCTGTTTCTCCTCCGCTGCTGGAAGTGGGTGAATCGGGGAAGTAACATCAGAGAGAGAGCAGAGAGGGCGAAATCATCCTCCGTGAAGCGCTTTCATCTGGGATTGCATCTTAACAGGTATTTACTACATTTATTTAAATATCAATTGAAAAGAAGGGGGGGGGGGGGATTGTACGTAAAACATGTCCCCAAAAAAATGCCATAGGTAACCTGTGACATTTTTTGTGGCGGCATCTTTTATTTTCTGCAATAGTACATATTGTCTAATACAGATGTCACCAGCACTAAGATTCCATGTTAGTGCCAAATCCATTTTATTGATAGTTGTCATTCAAATGACAAGCACTTTCGGGGCCGCGCAGGGTCCCCTTCATCAGGCCCAGAAATGATATTGTATAAAAGTACCACAACCTTTATATAGACATTCTTGAATATAATTTCTGAGCTTGATGAAGGGAACTCCTGAATGACAACTATCAATAAAATGGATTTGCCCAAATACTTGGAATCTGCACCAATACTGATACTAGTATCGGTGCAGATTCCAAGTATTTGGGCGAGTACTCGTACTCGCCCAAATGCTCCAATACCGGAACTTCCAGTCAGAGGGAGATCTCGCTCTGACTGGCAGTGCCTAGGGAGCATGGAGCCAGTCTTCCTTTCCAATCAGAAAGCCAGGTGGTGGGTTATGACCTGTTTCCCGGGTTCCTGATTGGCTAGGAAGCTAGCTTCACTTGTTGGTAGGCAGCCGGGCTTCCTAACCAATCAGGAAGCCAGGTGCTACATCATGACTCGCGCCCTGGCTTCCTGATTGGTCAGGAAGCCACGCTGCCTAGAAACAAGTGAAGCCAGCTTCCTAGCCAATCAGGAAGGCAGGTCGTGACATGCCGCCTGGCTTCCTGATTGGCTAGGAAGCCGACTTCCCTTGTTACTAGGCAGTCTGGATTCCTGACCAATCAGAAAGCTAGATGGCACCTCATGACTTGCTGCCTGGCTTCCTGATTGGCCAAGCAGCCTCAAGTGAAGCCCATTTTCTTTCTCTAGAACACCAGCTTCACAGGAAATCAGGAAGTCGGGCGACGGGTCATGATCCACCACCTAACTTCCTTATAGTCGGGGTACAAGGCACCGGTACTCGGTATCGGCGAGTACTGGAAAAGACATATAAAAAAAAATATAGCGAAAACCTGGTATCAGTGCATCCCTAATTTGTAGGGATGTTCAGATACCAGTGCCAATACTTTGCATTTGCACAAGAACTACCAGGGTTGCAAAGGTTGCAGCGCGGACCTGGCTCTGGCGCTCCACCACTGTCCTGAAATCATTAGTCTGTATTGTTTTAGAAAACCTGTTCTGTGACCTGTGGCACACTGGCATCTTATGGGGGCATGGTTTATGTACAGAATATATATCTGGGGACCTGTGGCACACTGGCAAGTTGTGATTAACGCCAATGTTATTTAATCACAAAAGATGTACATAATGTACCGTATTTTGCGCTCTATAAGGCGCTCCGGACCATAGGACGCAGGGATTCTGTGACAGAAGCTGCAGTTCAGTGACCGCTGAGACAGGTGGCACTGTGATTACAGCGCCACGGTCTCAGTAATCACACAGAGCCCCTTGAGCAGACGTTCTTCGTCTGCTCAAGGGGCTCTATGGTGAGCTCCTATGCCGTGGTCACGGTCCCCTAGAGGTGCGGGGGACCCCGAAAACCACGGCGGGGGGGGGGCGTACACGATCGCCGCCACCGCTCAATTTAATACAAGTGATCTAATTAGATCACTTGTATTAAACAAGCAGCGGCTCCCACTGTACATTCAGCTCTGCTTGTCAGGAGCAGGGTTGAATGTACAAAAAAAACTACTCGCCCGGCGCCCGAAACTCCATGTACCGGGCGTTGGGCGATAGGTATTTGCTCCATAAGACGCACACACATTTTCCCCCTCCTTTTGCATCATATGGAGCGACAAATACGGTATACTTTACAAAAAAATTGCCGTGAGGCACTAGAGTGTTCGGGTTTGGCTTGAAGAAAAGGTGGCAACCCTAAGCATATATGTAATACAAATAAACTAATGTTCTCTAACCAGACAACCAGAATAATGTATTCTTTGTTACCACCCTGATTTGATATAATTGAGAGCCAGAAGGAGTCATGAAGGGTCTATAGCTGAAGAGGAGACGGCAGAGTTATTAGATTTTAGATTGAAAGCCCTCACTAGCAGGGCCCTCCTTACCATCATGTCTTGATTTGTATTGTGATTGTAATGTCTTCCCTATATTGTAAAGCGCTGTGCAAACTGTTGGCGCTATATAAATCCTGTATAATAATAATAATAATAATACACATAGAGTATCTCCTAACATTTTGAATTCTGATTTCCTGATCTGCATGCTTGTTCCAGGTCAAAAAGTACAGTTATTTTTTTAACCACTTTTTAAGGGGTCAGGTTGCATGTCCCTTAAAGAATAAGCTCAATTACATGGCATAAAGGTTCCCTGCCCTCCTACCCCCTGTGCAAGCGATAAAAAAGTGATTAAAAAATCTAGACCCAGACCAGACTTGCTGCCTTTCTTTATATCTTGATCTGCCCATGTCCGGGTAATGTTTCTCCATCCCTGCAGCTAGTGTATTTGTGCTCCCCACTGTAGAGAATATTAAAATGCTTATTTCCCTAGAGGCCTGCAGAGGGGCAGGCGTTTTGTTATATTCTTTGGCATGCCTGTTTAGCTAGCTGGATAGGTAAATATGGATATATACCACCAATTAAGATTACATTATTAGATATGAAATATAGTTTATTCTATAAAAGTATTATATCACCACCAATATAACCACACACACATACATATATTTTTCACAAGCACCTACAGTATTCTATATAAAACATTTGGAACTCTTTGAGATTTGTGTATCATGCAATCTAAGCATTACAGCTTGGCAGTGAAAGAAAGCCCTGCCCTCTTCACATCATACTTTTTACCATGAGGACACATGGAAAGAGGGGAGGATTTTCTTTCACTTCCTAGGAGGTAAGCAATGTGAAAAGTAGTCTTCCTTTTCATCTTTTTTACAAACTTGTGCACCTTCAGCTTTACCTGCTTAGGTTCCAGGCTTCAGTGCTCCGAACTTCTGGCGGCCGTCTGGACTGGTTGGCTTGGGACAGCTACCCCTTTTGCCCTTATTCAAAATGAATGGCAATGTAACATGGAGAGCATTACCACACACTGCAGTACAAGTAGTCAATCCACCTGAATACTGATTTTGTCTTGCTGACTCCTGTCATCTAAATATTGTGGCAATATGTCTATGACTGGTGTGGCACGTAGCAGGAGGTGTAGCAAACATGTTATTGATTCGTTTTGGGTGGCCTGACCCTTATATATATTATAGTCTGTAAAATCATATTAATTATGGATATTGATGAACAATTATTTTCAGTTGTGGACAGCAACTTGCTCACATTCTTGCTAAAAGTAAATGAATATAAAAGTTGTACATATGTCCCTTGGTAAAAGCAGACATGCTGGACAAGGGATGAATCAAGATCAAACACTTTCAGTTTTTACTTTAAACAAAGCTTTTGGTGAATATTTGCTTTTTCACTTTAGCTGTCCATTTAAATGTCTAACATTCAAATCAGTGACAAACAAAGCATCACTAAAAATAACTTGCTCTGCAGTACATGGTATCCTCGCATGCTTTTATACATAATACTGCATATTAATTTTCTTTTTATGATGCTTTAATACATCTGGGACTATCTTTTTTTGCCTGTTTCATAAGGCAAGAATGCACATTATCACATCCAACTGTGCGCTACAAGAAATCTAAACTTTTAACCCCTATCAAATGAATTATGCGCACACAGGGCAATGTTTAGTTTGATTTACTTTCATATGCTGATATATATATATATATATATAGCAGGTTTCCTCACTTTATGAGGATGAGAACAACTCAGTTTTATAAAGTGAATGAAAATGGTAAACTTCTACATACAATCCGCTTAGTAGATTATGATATTTACAAGTATTCCTGGCGCAGAAGGAAATTGAAGTAGTCACAGTTGGCCTGTGCCGGTAGACAGCATTGCTAAGGGAGCATTATGAGGGTCAATCACATGGGCGCTGTGCACACAGGAGACGTGGGCAGATCCCAGAGAGCTTGGAGAGCGGTGTCTGCCCAGCTGACTTAGGGACTGGTACGGTAATGACTGCTGCTAAGGATCTATGTGAGGGGAATGATTTGTCTGCAGGGTGGGGGTCATGTCGCCATATTATCAGATTTGTTTGCCCGGCTCGACACTGATTGGCTGGGAAGCTGGCTTCCCAGACAAACAGCATCGAGCCGCCCAAACAGCATGTAGCCAGCTTCCCGACTCCGTGTTCCCTCGCGGCACTACCGGTCAGAGGAAATCTCCCTCTGACCGGAAGTTCCAGTTTCGGGAAAGGTATCAAAGCATTTGGGCGAGTACGAGTACTCGACCAAATACTCAGCATCGGCACTGATACCGATACTATTATCCGTATCGGTGCATCCCTACTAATTTGCATTGAAATTATAGTCTGTCACAGGAGTGAGCTTTGAACGGTGGATACTTTACTACACACACACAGAGACCATGGGGAACAAAAGTAGACACCGTCCAGAAGGAAGGACAGTGTCAGCACCAATTCAGAGATGATTTGAGAATCTACAGTCGATTGATACACAAATAAGCTACATTTTTGTTAATAGTTAGGGTACTTGAATGTATTTTTAATATTTAATTCCTCAGTTTAGTGTCACCTTAATAGAATGTTAACACTTATTTTTAGTATCATTGTGCAAGGCTATTTGCCCTAATTGTGGCTAGTGGGTTTTTCTAGGTAATAACTAGACCCATTATCTTAAATGGTGTGGCTTCCAACAGATTAATCTGTTAGTTTGTATTTAATGAATTTGCTTGCTCATGTCTGCCATATTCTCTAAGTTAATTCTGGTTTTAAAAAAATGACTCACAGAGTGTCTCCTTTCTGACTTGAGTTTGCAAAATTTTATTAAATTTCAAAGTGCCTTGTGCATTCGGTACTGTGCACACAATATTAGAGCTTGAACCAATGCACACAGCAATTACTAAGGCCTTTTTAAAAGTTTGCACAGTTTATATATTAAAAAAAAACGGAATGAAAGGGTGCAGAAGGCTTTAGAGCTTTCAGACTGTCCATGGAAGCTCATTGTAAGTGCATATATAGACTACTGGTATGAACCTTTTCTAACAATATCTTATGAATAGAGACAAATTTGCATGTTTGAATAAGAGCATTTAGTTACCAAACCTGATTCAGTTTGACCTGCAGTGTGCACCTTTACTAAGTGGGTGAACTACATTAGAATGTCCATTATTAGACTTGCTGCTGTTTTTTTTTATAGTTTAATGTTCCTTTCAATAATATTAGAACCACTAAAACCTCTGGAACCTTCCATCTCTTTGAGACATTTACAATGGATGCCAATTATAACTGAATAAAATCAAATGTTTCAATGCTCCAGTCTTATATAATTTAGGGATGAAATATCTAGTTCTAATTAGTACAATTATTATACTGCAAAAAGGCATTTTACATTATAGTGATTGATGGTCAGCACAAAATATCTGAAACCGTAGTGGATTTAATTATATTCGGGCTATTATACAATACAAATGCTGTATAACTGATGGTTAAAGAATCTGAAATTGTGTGTTTATTAAAAATAAAGAGGTAGAACTTTAAATGTACAAATGTTCACCCATTATATTTTATAAACAGAAGAACTTTAAAGAAGAGGAGGACGCAGGCGTGTTAGACCCTTGGCTGGAATATGTATGCTTCTTTATAGGCAGTTTATGAATGTTATCCGGATGAGCTGCTACATAGCAGAGTGATAATAAACCCGCAAGTTCCTATGTTAGCTTCCTGTACTAAAAGAGAGGTCACTGGAAGTCTAATTACAACTTGTGGTTATGTCCACCGGAACGTTATATAGCTCTGCTTTTCTGCCGGGGTGCCATTAAGCATGAATAAATAGTTGGCTGTACATTGGATGTGGTGGACGGGATGCAAACTGAATTTCAATGACATTTGCAGCATTAAAAATTCTGAAAAAAGAGGACTGGTCACTTTGGAAAACATTTAAATGATAAACATACCTGGTGCTGGGAAGGTGGGAACATGTGAGTTTTACATTTTTTAATCAACATTATTTATGGATTTATTTGTACACATGAGTGCGATTATGATAAGCTTAACATAAACATTCTTAGGAATAAAAATTAGGACCCATTCACACCATATGAGTTGGTCTGCACTGTGTAGCTTTGCCCAGTGCAGTCCCAATGCAAAGACAAGGCATTTGCCATATGGCCTTATGTTGCTACATTTTTAAGCAGTGCAACATGTTGTAATGCCTTACACCACATCTCAACACAGTGTGGTGCATAAAGATGAATGAAAAGTCATTTTGTGATGTTACAACAAAGTTCCAAAAAAGTAAACAGTGCAATGCGTCATTACAATGCACCAATTTGCTCCGTCACGGAAGGATTATAGTATACGCTGTTGGCATGGATAGGCCCTTAATATTTTCGATTGGCTGAGATGACGTAACTCCCATACACACAGGACCTTGCCAAGCTCAGTGCACACAACAAACGCTAACAGGCAGGGAGGCAGCACTTATGACAGAAGATAAATACTTAGGGGGGGGGGGGGGATTTATCAAAACTGAAACAGACAAAATCTGAAGAAACTGTGCATGACAACCAAACAGCTTCTATCTTCAGTTTGTTCAGCTAAGATGAAAGAGAGCTGATTGGTTACTGTGCACAGTTGCTCCAGATTTTGTCTGCTCCAGTTTTGATAATTTCCTCCCTATGTCTCTTCTGCCATAAAAACTCTACTTGTTAGCGTCTTCTTATTTTCAAGCTGCACTTATGCTTTAAAATCCCCTGGTGATCCTGCCATTTCCTTTCTTAATGCAGGCCTTCCCAGTTACTCTCTTTGCTAACCGTTAAAAAAAGCATACCCATGTTAGTGTGGTCAGTTTTTATCCCTTCTTCTTCTTCCCATAGGACCTACAAGACGTTGTGCTGAAGTATACCGTGGCTGTGGTTCCGCAGGCAGCCTGTGGGCTGACACAGTCCTACCCAACCTGCAGAACTGGAGTGAGAGGCATCTCAGGTGACCGTCAGTAGAAGTTTTCACCAGTGCCTTTCAAAGCTTGGGAAGGTAAAAGGCATATATAGAAATCACATGACCGCTAATAAAAAAGACAAAAAGGCATTTAAAATGCATTTTTGGTAATTTCATGTTTTTAATGAAGCTCTGCAGAAAGTAAACTTACATTCATAGATGTATGTATTACTTCAATTACAGTGTGTTGGTGACTTCCCAAACAAGGTCTGCTCCAAGCGGCGCCATTTGCGGTCATTTCAAGCACCCATGTTAATTTGGGAAATATGTTAAGGAGTGCAAAAGGACATTTATACATGCTGTATGGTACAGCATGGCCTTGTTAAAGTACACCTAGTACAGTATAAAATATATGTATGTACTGTAAATTCATGTTAAGTGCATTCATGCTATGTAATGTGTAAGTGCCACAATGCCTTTCTCTCCAGAAGGTTAGCACCATTTTTGTTCAGGCATTGTCCAGGGTCCGCTTATGCTTCCTGGACTAAGATGCTGGCTCAGAGAAGGCACAGTCATGTAAATCCTAATGTCTGTACAGTTCTTGTTTGTGTTCACATTTTTTTACCTAGATATGCCGCCTGCTGCTTCCTCTCACTACAAAGTTATTATTGCCAAACCCAGACACGTCCATCGGATTGCCAGACAGAGAAGCGTGATTCGTCACTCCAGAGAACACGTCTCCACTTCTCTGAAGTCCAGGGGCAGCATGCTTTATACCACTGCATCTGACGCATTGCATTGCACTTGGTGATGTAAGGCTTGGATGAAGCTGCTCGATCATGGAAACCCATTCCATGAAGCTCTCTACGCACTATTGTTGTGCCAATCTGAAGGCCACATGAAGTTTGGAGGTCTGTAGATATTGACTCTGCAGACAGTTGGCGACTTCTGCGCTGTCATTTTATGTGGCCTACCACTTCCTGGCTGAGTTGTTGCTGTTGTTGTTCCCAGTTGCTTCCACTTTGTTATAATACCACTAACAGTTGACCATGGAATATTTAGTAGCAATGGACTTCTTGCACAGGTGGAGACCTATCACGGTACCACGCTTGAATTCACTGAGCTCCTGAGAGTGACCCATTCTTTCACAAATGTTTGTAGATGCAGTCTGCATGCCTAGGTGCTTGATTTTATACACCTGGTTCCATGGAGGTGATTGGAACACCTGAATCCAATAATTTGGAGGGGTCATATTTTGAAGCAGTCAG
>NW_017307141.1:368210-418671 GCF_000935625.1 Nanorana parkeri | reverse complement strand
AAACTGTTCCCACAAAGTTGGGAGCATGAAATTGTCCAAAATGTCTTGGTATGCTGATGCCTTAAGAGTTCCCTTCACTGGAACTAAGGGGCCAAGCCCAACCCTTGAAAAACAACCCCACACCATAATCCCCCCTCCACCAAACTTTACACTTGGCACAATGCAGTCAGGCAAGTACCGTTCTCCTGTCAATTGCCAAACCCAGACACGTCCATCGGATTGCCAGACAGAGAAGCGTGATTCGTCACTCCAGAGAACACGTCTCCACTTCTCTGAAGTCCAGGGGCAGCATGCTTTATACCACTGCATCTGACGCATTGCATTGCACTTGGTGATGTAAGGCTTGGATGAAGCTGCTCGATCATGGAAACCCATTCCATGAAGCTCTCTACGCACTATTGTTGTGCCAATCTGAAGGCCACATGAAGTTTGGAGGTCTGTAGATATTGACTCTGCAGACAGTTGGCGACTTCTGCGCTGTCATTTTATGTGGCCTACCACTTCGTGGCTGAGTTGTTGCTGTTGTTGTTCCCAGTTGCTTCCACTTTGTTATAATACCACTAACAGTTGACCATGGAATATTTAGTAGCAATGGACTTCTTGCACAGGTGGAGACCTATCACGGTACCACGCTTGAATTCACTGAGCTCCTGAGAGTGACCCATTCTTTCACAAATGTTTGTAGATGCAGTCTGCATGCCTAGGTGCTTGATTTTATACACCTGGTTCCATGGAGGTGATTGGAACACCTGATAAGTAAAACACAACACTTCCTTTAAGTTATATAAAATATATATGTATTGCGGTCAAAGGTGGAGTTAACATTTAAATATATGATTATTATTGGTTTATTAAAATCCTACTTACATTGTATGTTTTGGAAGATTTATAGTTATATTTTATTGTTTTCTTTTTATTTTTTTCTTAGGATCAGCTGAAAGTTCCGGTCCAAACTTTACAACTCTTGCAGCTTTGAAGGTTAAAAATAGCAAATTACTTTTCATTTTAGCACACTTCACTTTTTATTGTTATTTTACTGTCTCTGGAAATGTCACAATTTTATAGACATTGTGGCTGGGGCTAGCAGGTATTGAACCTAGTTTTCCAACTCTACTTGTCTAGGTGGAATTTAATTTTGTATATAATGTAACTTTCAAAATTAAGTATATATTGAAAGAAATATTGCTCATAAAATATTTAGCCATTAAATGTAATTTTGTAAAAACATATTGAATAAAAGTGTATTGAAAAGTCATATTTGTTATTTCATTTTTGTTTAACGGTGAGAGTGTTCTTTTTTTCTTTGTAGCAAATAATTGTGTTTATTGAGGTTATTTAATAACGAAACAGACAAGAGTACATACAAATCTGTTAGGAATATGAAATATCAAATCCCATTTAATATTTCTGCAGTATGTGTTGTTTCAATTTTTGCAATCGTTGTACATAAAAAAAATTCCTATTCATTTTTTATTTTGCTTGAACTATCTTTTTAATTTTTTTTAATGGAATTATATCAAGCTCACTTTGGAAATTATCAGTAGTCCTTTGTACCCATTTGATCAGGTTTCCTCTTAAAGCTGAACTCCTGGCAAATAGCTAAGTATGCACAAATCCATATATTGGAACTATTGCACTTGCCAAAAAAATTGTATATTGGGGCCATCCAGTCCTGAGATTTTTATAGCTCTGCCAGATGGAACAGCTGGGCAGTTGACTCAACATTTCTCTTCTGCAGCTAAGAAATAAAGATAAGTCCCCTCCCTATCCCAGCCTGTGCTTGGACAATAACTGAGTGGTAGACACCCTTCCTACTGTCACTCTGCTCTCCTCCTATTAACATTTTCCTTGCCAGCATATGTGTATGCAGCATGCCTGATTAGCTACCAGTGCTGTTCCGCTAGATCTAAGTATAGGAGATTAGAAGAGGCTGATATCAGGCCAAGTTTAGGTCATTACTCTATTAGCATTTAATATTAATTTAATTATTTTGAATGAATACATAACTGTAATTGCATTCATTGACTACCTCTAAACAGCAACTATATAACAAGCGATATCAATGAAATAACGGCCGAAATGAAGAAAATAAGCTTTGTGAATTGACCCCATTGTTTGTTATATCTGCTCAGCTCTAATGCATGCTTTAATTTCCATTTAACACAAATGTCTACAGTAACTCAAAACTGGTGATGGCTAGTCAAAAAAAAGGTATGATTACATTTGTATGTTTAAGTCTGTTTGCAGATTTTACCTTAAAGTGTATCTCTAGGCAAACACTTAACTTTTTTTATATGGTGAGAGGAAGGATTAGACCCTCTGTCAAGTTTTTTTCCCACTGGGGCGATTTACCCCTCTGTTTGTACTGGCGACCATTGCCAGAGACAGAAAGTGAGGGGAAATGCAAAATTTTAAGGTTACCTAGTTACATACAGTAGTTGAATAGTTAGTCGAGTCGACTAACTAACAGTTACCCACAGTTGATCCAGAGGAAGGCAAGAAAAACCCCTAAAAAGCATGGTTCAATTTGCTCCAACAGGGGAAAAAAATCCTTCCTGATCCCGTAAGGCAATCGGATTTTCCCTGGATCAACGATCTTTATTTCCTTTTTACATATTTTGTTATATTCTTTGAAAATGAGTTGTCACCAGAATAAGAAGTAAGGGGAAATCTTCCAATGGGTATACATGTTTCAGTCAGGGCCGGTGCAAGGTTTTTTTTATCTCAGGAGCATTTAGAAAAAAGGAAGACCATCAGCTACTAGTGCTGTATATGCGAAACCACTAGCAATGACTCCCCAAATAGTTTACTGCGGAGCACCCCAATACAAAGACACCCCCCCAAAGTGTACCACTCCAGAAAGCATATGAAGATGTCCATGTTATAGCTCACACTAAACATATACAGCATTTGGGAAAAGAATGACCATCGTCTTCTGAAGCCCAAAATGTAAAGCCACAGGCATTGACACCCCACGTCTATTACCATGGAGCACCTTAATACAAGGACAACCCCCATAGATATTCACTAAAGATAACATAACTAACAGCACTGATCACCAATGTAATGGAAGTATATATGCTGACCGCCAATGTAATGGAAGTATATATGCTGACCGCCAATGTAATGGAGGTATATACACTGACCGCCAATGTAACGAAAGTATTTGCACTGACCGCCAATGTAACGAAAGTATTTGCACTGACCGCCAATGTAACAAAAGTATTCACACTGACCGCCAATGTAATAGAGGTATATACACTGACCGCCAATATAACGAAAGGATTTTCCCTGACCACCAATGTAACTGAGTCATTCTTACTGACCGCCAATGTAACGAAAGTATTTGCACTGATCGCCAATGTAACAAAAGTATTCACACTGACCGCCAATGTAATGGAGGTATATACACTGACCGCCAATGTAACGAAAGGATTTTCCCTGACTAACAATGTAACAAAAGTATTCGCACTGACCGCCAATGTATTAGAGGTATATACACTGACCACCAATGTAACAAAAGTATTCACACTGACCGCCAATGTAATGGAGGTATATACACTGACCGCCAATGTAACAAAAGTATTCACACTGACCGCCAATGTAATGGAGGTATATGCAGTGACCGCCAATGTAACAAAAGTTTGCACAATGACTGCCAATGTAACAAAAGTGTTCACAATGACCGCCAATGTAACAAAAGTATTTACAATGACCACCAATGTAAGAAAGGTATACACCTTAAATTGACCTTGTTCTTGCAGTCTTCAGGCAGTTTCTTATTCCTTAGCAGCGGGGGAGGGGGGCGTCCATTTGCATATGAATGAGATGCAATATTTACATATGAATGGGTCACGGCTTGTTGATATGCACATTACAGCGGTCCATTCATATGCTAATATCTCGGCTGGGACAGTGCATTGTTCTTCCTTCACTGTCCCGGCCGATATATTAGCATATGAATGGACCACCGTCATTTACATATCAATAAGCTGCAACCCATTCATATGTAAATATAGCGGCTTCGGAGAGAGCCGACAGCAGAGAGAGCTGGGTGAGGAGGTGTTTTTCCGCCCTCCCCCACTAGCGCCCTCAAGCGGCCGCTTGTGTTGCCTCTATGGTAGCGCCGGCTCTGGTTTCAGTGACTACTAAGAGCTTTCCCCTTACTTTGGGAGCTTTCCTTTCACTTTCTGTTGTGTCTCTGTGACAGGAAATCAAGGGAAGTTTCCCCAATGGTACACAACTTGTAACCCTTTTCTGTGTATTAATAGGAGCATTTTATTGGTGCTTGGCAGGTTTGCTGTAAATAATCCAAGAATACAGTAACATCATATATAGTATTGGAAAGCACAATATTGGAAATTCTATGGAATTTCTATAAAAGTGCGCTTATTATTTAATATTAAAGTACATCTAAACCCAAGAACGATAATCAATAATACACTGTCTGGCCAAAAATAAAAAATCACACACACTTATATTTCAATGGACCGCCTTTAGCTTTGATTACGCCATGCATTCATTGGCCATGGCTTTGATAAACTTATTCAATGTCACAACATTTATTTACATCTAGAGTTGCATTCAGTTTTCACCAAGATCTTGTAGTGAAGATAGGAGAGTTGGACCACTGTGAAAAGTCTTCTCCTGCACATCCTAAAGATTCTCAATAGGGTTAAGGTCTGGACTCTGTGGTGGCCAATCCATGTGTGAAAATTATGTCTCATGCTCCCTGAACCACTCTTTCACAATTTGAGCCTGATGAACCCTGGCATGCCATCAGGGAATTAAAAATCCAATGATGGTAAAATATAGTCATTCAGTATATTCAGGTAGGCAGCTGACCTCAATTTTTTTGGCCAGGCAGTGTTTAATGCAGCTTACAAGTCCTAAAATGTGGTGACTGTATTGCATTTCTTTTCTCAGCTTACATAGATTTATGCAAGTACAAAAAAATATCCGTTGATCCTGTCAGGAATTTTGTGCCCTCTACTTTCTGTGGAAATAAAAACGTCACCAGCACTCCAAAGGTTTAGTGAAGCAATAGTCCATTTATTGGCACATTGCCATTCAATGAGCCTGATGAAGGGGACCCTTAGAGGCCCCGAAAGCGCTTGCAATTGAATGGCAATGTGCCAATAAATGGACTATTGCTTCACTAAACCTTTGGAGTGCTGGTGACGTTATTATTTCTATCGTATTTCTTCACGGCGCCATCCGTGGCCACTACAAGCACCCACCCGTCCAGACGGGTTTTCCTTTGACTCCGGTAAGGAGTGCAGCAGGAACTTCTTGATTTCTCCACTTTCTGTGGACTGAACTGAAATCTCAAACAATGTCATCAATTTACTCAGCTATCTTCTGTGAACTATAAAGCAACACTCCTCTATGTAATGGAGAAGGGGAGGACTTTCAAGTCCAAATCAGAAGAAAAGCATAGGGTGAAAATGGAGATCCTCCATAAATAAAGTGCAGTGCATAAACATTGTCACCCTTGGACTGGAAGTGTGTTACTGGCAGAATCACCAGGTGAAAATAAAGGAAAAAAGCATGAAAACTAAAGAACATTATTTCTGCCACCAAATCGTAGGACTGGTAAGCTGCAATATATAAAATGTTTGTTTTTGGGTTTAGATACTCTTTAAACGTGTATGGAATATAGGCATGGCTTTTGTTTTTTCCCAGTATAGCCTGACAAATGGTTCTCCATGTTTTACAAAGGAGCAATCTGTACAGAGCAGCTTATAGCATAGAAAAATGTGCACTGTGTAATAAAGCCTTGTTTTTTTCTGGTTACAGCTTAAAAACTCTGACAAAGCTCCTGGCAGGGAAGCCAAATAACAAGGAAAAGGCAATAGCAATTTTTAATAAAACTTTTTCTAGAATAGCAATATTTATTTTCCAGTGGAAATAAGGACAGACTGTCCTTATTTCACTTATTTTATATAATTTTCTCCTACTTTGGGTATTTTTAGTAATCTTTAAAGTGGCTTCTTGGAAGTTTTTCCTTGCAATATTAACAAATATTTACTGAAGGGGATTCTGTGCATCTGCGGTCCACAAACAGCGGTTCATGAGCCACATGTAGTTCTCTTCTACCTTTGAAATTGCTCAAAGCAGTCTCAGCGGGTGCTTAGTACCTGTCTGCCGGAAAACGTTATTTTACATACTTTCAATATAGTAAAGTCAAATAAAGTTTGCCAAGTTGACATCATTGTATAAAACTGCTTAAAATTATAGCTATTAAAGGCATCTTAATGACTGTAGTAGGGCCTACCACTACTTGATATGTATATAAATGTGGCTCACAAATTCACAGTTTGAGGTTATTATTTTCATGTTTAGGGCAAGACTATATCTGACTATGATATTGTGATATGGTATTGTGACATTCTAGTTGTGTTCTAATTTGCATTGTTTACACAACAATCAGCCTCATGCATAAATGTTTCTGCCACACTATATTAACCAATCATATTCTCTTGATTACTATAAAAGGTAAAATATTATTAATGACAATTTACAGTATATTAAATTTTTTATGATATATACACAATAATTTGTTTTACAAATGTATATATGATAAAGGATTCCCAGAGCACTGGTGAGGAGCACAAAGCAATAATTATTTTCTTTCAGGCAGGCTGTCTTTAATTGAAACATTGGACAGTCACACAGGGAAGGGGGTGTTAGTCATTGCAGTGGCTTACTCACTTGTGTGTAAATTTCAGCTTGAGATATTGAACTCTCTAAACCCATTTTATTGAAGATAGTGAGAAACTAGAAAAATCCTTAAGGCAGCCTCCACCCATTGACTGCATAAGAATGCATAATAATAATAATAATAATAATATAATAATTATAGTGTATGTAACTGTATTATTTTACAGTTTTGGATGGAGTAGGAAAAGGTCAGACCCTTTGTTAGGTTAATATTGCTGTCTGTGTCTCAGCTGGGGAGATTCACCCCTGCATTTGTCCTTGTTACCATTGTCACTTAGACAGTGAGTAAAATCCCCAAATGTTGAGTTGTCAGCAGAGCAAAAAGTGAGGGAAAATCTTCAAATGGGGGTACCTGGTACTGTTACAAGTCTCTGAAATGATAATTCTCTCTACTTTGGAGAGATTTCCTCAAAAGTCATGTTATCAGTTCACACAGTGTCATTGGCTAATAGGACACAGACAACCCCACAGTGTCATTGGTTGTTATAGTGTGCACGCCTGCATCCTGGCAAATCTGAGGCTGTGCAGCCCAGTCATTACCCAGTGATACTGTGCTGGTCACATAGTGTCATTGGTTGCAAGAACACATACAGCTCTGGGTTTGGTTCACTTGGACGTTTACCGAACCATGGATTGCATGGGTTAAGTGAACGTCAAAGTGAACAGAACCCTGGGGATGTTCAGTTCATCACTAGTATCTACTTGCAACACAGTGATGCCCTAAGAACATTCAATTTTGCTCCACACATTGACTTGTGACAGCTGACATATTGTGCATTTAATCTGTACAATTTATGTGGATTTTTTCTGTGATATAATATTCTCAAAGGTTGTTTTTTTAATTAAAACATGCTTGGTGTCAACCCATACTCACTGCAGCATATAAAAGCTCATAATGTGCATTGAGTCTGCACAATACTTGTGTTTCTTTCTTTGAAATAATACACTCTAATTTTGATATATTGATTAAAAACTGCCTGCTGACTCCCACTGAAACTCCAGCCTATTTTAAATGTTTACATTCTATGCATGGAGTCAGAACTGTTTTTTTTACAGCTTTGTTCTGCGAAATAAAGCAGCATATTGGGCAACCTTCAGCCAGTGGTCCAATATCCAATATTTTATAGATATGAAACATTTTATGTATAGCCTTGCCATCCCAGCCTTCCATGTTTGCTTGACCAGGGGATGAATGGCCTTAAGACAAAAAAAAATATCCCAACAAAAATTTGATAATAAAAATTTAAAAGGTAAATAAATTCAAATCTTGAAATATTGTTCAAAGTAAAACACATATAAAAAATACTGTTGGGGGGTGGGAAAATGGGAGGGACTGGACCAGTGTTTGGCTCTCAGCAGCATCAAAAGTAATTTTTCTGCCCTTTCTATCTTGTTTCAAGAAAACATTGGCCTCTCACTCCCTGAATAAGGGGCCCTAATCTGGTTCTGTCTGTGCATCTGAAACAGTCTCTTTTTTAACATTAGAGATATTGATATCTCTACTCTGACCTACAAGGTGAGGTTTCCTGTAGCCATCACCTCTGTGTTGCAACTGTTTGAGCTGACACCCTTATCTTGCAATTAACCTTTTTTTTTAAATTTATGCATAAGGACAAGAATGGTGTTTAGGGCTAGGAAGGTAGCTCCCAGGTTGCATTGCCGTGTTTGTTTCAACTGGGTAGGGATGGTCTTACAATTACATTTGTTTAAATAAAATATACCAAGCTATATAAAAAGCTAAATTAAAACAAACTAATTTTTTACATGCTAAATACTGTAAAAACAAAACAATCTCAGTGAGCACAGCCCCTGACTCGCTTAATGCTTTGCAGAGCTTTTTTTAATAAAGGGGATTGCCTAAATTTTATAGGAGGGTGGCCAACCTTTTACCATTAGATTATACTCCATTAACACTATGCCTCCAGTGTGGTGGCTCCAGCCACCATAAGAAGATGCATGACTTAGGGCTGAATACCAAAAGAAAAAGATAAGTACAAAAAACACCCTTGAAACCACTCCACCCCCCAGCAATATCCCATGAATAAACACAAACACAGCTTACTGTATATCTTTGGAATTTTTTGGCTACAGCTTTAATACAAATTAAGGTAACATATTCAGATATTGACAGAATAATAATATTAATCATCCTAACAACAAACAAAAAACATTCAGCATAAATGTATCCAATAAAGCAGGTCATTGACAGTGCCTCCAAAATTCCAAACATTTGATTACCCGTATCAGATAACAGTCACTGCACACCAGCTCAGTGGGTAAACACCAGCCTGACAAATTTAGAGCTTTACCATACTACTGGGAGTCCTTCCATTTTCAACTCCTGTGAAACTGAAACCAAACCAATAAGTTTAATTCCTTTTTTCAACCATCTCTGTGACAAAAAAAACAACGAACCTCTGAAACAACCAACATCATTCCTACCCAAAATCAAAACGACCCCCCAAGAACCAACCCACAAAAACAAACAAAGGAAAAAATGGGGAGGTAGGAAGGGACAAGCTTCCTTCACATGCCTCTCTTCTCCGATTACTAGGTGCCTCGATGCACATCTCCCCTTCCTATACAACACTACTTCCCTCAGTCTGCTCTCTCATTTTCCTTTCTACCAGCCCATCCAGTCATGTGTCCGTTCACTCAGGAGGGCTCCACTACTTGGGGCAAACTGAAAAAAAGGCTCTTTAGCATGCTACCTCAGAGTGGGGCACTTTGTGCTCCTTCTTGGATGATAGCAAAGTTGCCTGTATTATCGTTCCCTTGTACTGGGGAGGGGGTGAAACATCCCACTTAAAGCCAACCCAAATTTCCTCCTCCTCATTGCCAGCACCCCAAACCTCCGTCTCCTCTTCACCACCAGCAGCAGCCAAACGCTCCTCCTCGTATGCCTCCAGCTGCCTCATGGCATTGCACATGCTGATGGAAGCAGGGATGGCTTTCTGTGCAGTGTATTCTGTATTTCTGGCTACTGCTGAAAAAAAGGCTAATATATGTCCTTAAGGAGGAAGAGGAAAAGGGTGTATTTGCAGGCCCTTGAGGAGAAGAAAAAAAGGTCATGAATTTTCCGCTGGATTATTTGGGTGGGATTGCAGCACAAAAAAAAACAAAGGTAGAGACCAAAGCGCCACAACCTAGCGCAATGACTGTGGTAGGAACAAGGCTGGCGATATATAGTATTCAACTCACCTGTGGAAGGGTGAGCACTCGCTTTGAAACACAATTGTGGGGTCGTATCCTTTCTTTCTGGGTGGCGACGGAAACAAAATGGCAAAAAGGTAAAGTGGTGAGGCTAGAATATGAGCACATGAAAAAGTGATTTCTGTAACTCACTGTTAAGTTGGTGGAGGTAGGAGGTCAACGACGGAAGTGCGGTGAGGAGCTGATGGTGGTTCGGTAAAAGGTGTCCTGTTGCGATCGTTCCTGGGGTAGGGGTCTGGTCAGCAGATTATGAAGGAGTCCTCTTGGTGTCTGTGGAACTGGCAAAAGGTGCTGGTGGTTGAGGAGTAAATTATTGTTGATCCTATGGCTCAATCCTCGGAAGTCCTGACAGTGTGGGTTCACAGCAGCGCCTGAATGAAATCTTGTGGAGGAGATGTCGGTAGCGTCCCACGTGTGTGCGGGGGGAGGCTGAGAGGAGAATGGGACTTTGCCCGCAGTGTCTAAAAACAGTGGGGGGAAAGGTAAGAGAGAGGGAGAGTGTACCGACTGTTTTACCCGGGGGAGAGGGGAATGACAGCTTGGCTTGCCGGCCACGCAACAGCAGGAGGGCTGCCCGCGAGGTGGGGGTGTGTGTGTACTTGAAGGCTATGATGTGCCACGGTGACAGAGGCACAGTGACAGCGGTATTGGAGATAAAACCATTCATTCAAGGAATGGCAACAATGCTCAGATATAAGCAGTGTGGGCAGTGGAATGGTCTCTATAGGCGACCTATAGAGACCATTCCTATAGGATGGTCCTAGAGACCTATAAGATGTGGATGAAAAGGGTACATTAGCAGTCCTCCTAAAAAATGGCTGTTATGCACTCTTGTCTCATTGAAGTGCTGCTTACAAAGTTCCTGTTGTTCCCGTAAGTGGATCTCCTTTAAAGTATGATGTGCACTATACCAAGCTGCCATTATTTTTCAGGCTAGATCTATCTGTGCTGTGTGCCAACATTGCTGGTAATGTGGCATGCTCTCCTGAACTCTTGCTGGGTAGACTGGTGCATGGCACTACTAACACAAGGAGCACCTTCTACAGCTGTGTGCAGAATATACTATTCACAGTCTATTTGGTCATTTTACTAACTAGCTGTGAGGATGCACCATTAGAACAGGAACAAATAGCACTACAACATATGGGCTTGGTGAACTTCCTGACACCAATACTGACTGTCTTTGTCTGCATCATATGTACAAGTAAAGTGCTGCAATGCCTTACAAATAACCACCTGGATTTTGCCCACCATTTCCAGCTGGACAACATGGTCAGCACCCATGGCCAGAACCTTACTACTTCCCTGTAGCGAAGGTATAGCTGATGTTCGTTTAAGAGTGCACACTATTACAGAGATTCGATTGGTTCAGCCCTCAGCTGTGCTTAAGTGTTTTTGGGAGCGTAACAGACTTGTGGGAGTTGCAGTCTCACTACTGAGATAGACAATGTAATTCTATGGTGCACTAAACTACAGCTCCCCGAATGCCTAGGAGGAGGAGGAATTACATTTTGTTTTTCACTCAGCGGGGATCTCTGAGCGTGGGGAGTGCGAGGAGGGAATTGCTAGCCATGTGGACCTGTGGGGAGAATTTGTGGCAACCAGTCTGCAGCCCCTTATTGCCCTCAGGACACTAATGTTGCCATCAGAGCGGCAGCAGTTACCAATGGCATCTCCCATCACAGAGAGAGAGAGATCAGCACCTTGAGGATTGCAGTGGAGGCTTCTGACCACCTGCGGAGAGGCCGTGTCTGAGAGCCCACAGCAATGACTAGAGGCATAAGGAACGCCGGCTAGAGAGGGAGACATCCCTCTCGCTGGCCTTTGAGGAGCTATCCCTGGAGACCATTCTTCCTGGAAGTGGTGAACAGCTGTTAACCAGTGACTTGTCATTATCCTTAGAGCGCTCCAATGTGTTACACAGGCCTGTGCACCATACATACTCAGTTAGTGTCAAAGTTCACAGTTTAACTGAAAGATTTATAGGATTATAGGTAAAGTTGTTATTGCTGCATTATATCTTTACAGGTATACATATATACAGTATATACTGCCATTGTGGTAATCTGTCTTATTGTACTCATTCAAAGGGGAATGTTTTTTTCTATTCCTCCATTTACTATTGTTCAGTTTAATTGAAGGCATTCTACAGGGCCAAACCTGCCCTATTAAACTCTTTTATAAACCTCCCACAAGGTGTGCTGGTGTGCTGTGGATCTGTCCTGAGTGGTTCATCAAGATAAAGGTGAGACAAAAAAACGCGTGTATTCCAGCGGCTCCTTCGGAGGTGAGCTCTACACCTGCATTTTCATAGATTCACACTGACTCCCTGCTTTGGTCAGGCCCTTTATTAGATGGTGAAAAATTAATTGAAAACCATAATGTCCACGAGAGTCTTTCTGCAATTTGGCAAAACTTTTGCTGCCAGTAATGCAGTAATAGTGTTGGAGAGACAGAATAGTGTGCAGTCTTGCTAGAAGAAGGCACACCACTCTCTACCTGCTAGACTCCATCAATGAAAAATAAAAAAAAGTCAAGGAAGTTAAAATATTATAGGAGTAGTCACTTAGCAAAATGTATGTTCAACTTGCAAAGTGAATGTTAGTAAATAGGGTAAGGTTGTGTTTATTTTGAAATCCCAATCATGTGCAAGACAATTTAAAAAACAGGATTCTTGGTGGTACATGATTGGGCATTCACCTTATTCACTTTGCAAAGTAAACAGCCTCTATATATTCCGTAAATCAACCCCAAAGAGTACAGTATGCATTATGTAAACCGTGTGCTTGTTTGATCCCAGTCAGTGGCAGCTGATCAAGGACACATGATGTCTACTGAGGCCCCTTTGAGGAGGAGAATACATTTGTCATGTAGGAGAATGATGTCATCTTCCATACTATTTTAGAAACAGCACTCCCTAAACTGCAGCAAGACAAAGAACGCTACATTTAAATTGTAACTGAAGCCAAAACTTTCTTTGTTTAGTTTTGAAGATAGTGGAAAGGAATTAGAACACCTGTCAGGTTTTTATTGCTGTTTGTGTCCCTTTTAGGGTTACCGTTATCACTAAAAGTGAAAAGAAATCCCATATTTAGGGTTCATGAGAACAGGAATAGATAGGAACTCTTCCAATGGGGACTCTAGTTCTGGTGACCCTGCTGACCAAAAGGGATTTCCCTCTTTTTGAAGGGAGTAGTCCAGTAGTCACAACTTCTTGTTGTGACTACTGGACAGAAAGTGAAGGGAAATCTCCCCAAAGCGACACAGACAGCAAAAAAAAATAACTCAAATCAAGAACTAGAAAAAAAGTTTGGGCTTTAGTTCTACTTTAAGGATCAACTTGCTGTCATTGTGGTGTCAAGGATCTATAGGGCTGGACAGTGCACAGGAGGAACTGAAGGAGGATGAAAAGTGTCATCATCATTACTGGATCAGTTGATTTGAATAAACTAATTTAGGTGCAATATTAGCACAAATATTTTCATTTAAAGACCTCCAGAAAAATTTATTTTTTAATCCTTGCAGTGGGGCTACCCCCGCACTGCAAGGGATAAGTGCTCAATTGTGTACAGGTGCTAAAATAACAAAGATATACTCACCTGAAGCCTCGAACCGGCCAGCTAACATGACGCTCCATCCAGCCTGTCTCCCCCTCCCTGCAGCATTGTATTCTTACTCAGCATCCTATACACTGTATATAGATGTTGATGATTTACAGGACCTTAGACTACTGCAGAGGAGGGGTATAGACGTTGTAATGACTGGAAAAGAGGAGCCGGCTAGGAGCTTTGGGTGAGTATAACTTTGGTTTTGTTTAACCTAGACATATCTGAGCAGTTAACCCTTGCAGTGTAGGGGTAGCCCCACTGCAAGAGTTAATTTAAAAAATCCTGCAGTTCTCCTTTAATTTGTGATCATATTATTGGTACTAGTATCACCCTAATTATGTGTTTTTTTGACATGATAAATATTGTAACATATTATTAATTTTGAGATAGCTAAGGGTTAAGGTGAGAGGTTAAGATTCTGTTAATAATTATGTTTAAGAGATAGTGTTAAGGTTTTGGTTTTAACTTTAGGGGCTAGACAGAGAGTATATTATGCACTATATTGCACTATAACTATCTCCATACAGTCACTGTGATTAGTAAATGCAGTTCAGCACATACCATAAGCTTGCAGTTGGGCAAAGAAACACTTGCCTGTTGTTAACACGGCAGCTAATGACAGGAGCAGGGGCGATAATACTGACACATGGTCGGATGCTGAAGGAGAGGATGCAGGTGACAGTAATGAAAAGGTGTGCATGCACCCCAGAGAGGCAAATGAAGAGTTGGGCAAGGCATGTTTGTAACCAATTGCACCAAGTTGGTATACACAGAGCAGGGCAGAAAGCAGGCCGAGGTCAGTACACAAGCAGGTAAAGAGATGACAAAGTGACAAAAGCAGGTAAAAACCAAAACAACACAGAATATATCACTAACTCTATAGTAAGCATTGAAGTAGGGTAGACACACCTTTAATAATTAGTTAGCCAATCAGAGGAGCTACCTGCGAGTTAGTCTGTGAGCGGTGTTGTCTAGCAGCGGGGAAGCTTTCTGACATATGCATGCCAGTGCAGATATTTTTCCCAAAAGGGTAGGAACTTAGTAATTTTAGTCTTTGGTGCATAATGAGTTAGAATTTCAGATTTGATCAGATTGAACCAAAAAAAGTGCCAGAAACATCAGTGCCACATACAAAATTGAAGAAAAAAATGTAAACAGAACGCTTGTATGTAAACAGCCATCGCTGACTGTTTACCTTTTTGACAGTTTCCACCACTCGTGCAACGTCTTAAAATGCCGAAAATCCATGGACCCATCACACTCCTGACCGTTTGTTCTTAAAAAATCAGGATGGGTGCTGCGGTGGTCAACGGATGGCAACTGTTATATGCATAAGTAGAAACAGGGACACCGGCACTCCAAATGCAGTTCAAATGGGTCTATTTATTGTCGTAGATGCAGCATATCAAACTGCTGCAACGTTTCGGGGTCTCGCAGGGCCCCCTTCCTCAGGCAAAAACATGCATGTTTTGCATGCATCCAAAATTTTCGTTATCTGAAAATTCGGATATGTTCAAATTCAGAAATTTGGACTTTTGGACGTACAAATTTCATTTCACAATTAAAGGAATCACACATGTCTAGAAAATAAGATTGGATGGAAAGTTCTGGTTAATCATGTCTTGCAATACAAATCCTAGTATAATGGTTTGTGTTCTATTCATCAATGGGTGTCTTCCTATATTGTCTTGGACCTAAGAATGGAAATAATGTCCACTGCCACACATTTGCCATTATTGTATGCATTTACGTTAAAGAGGAACTTTACCCTTATCTTCACACCTTTAGACATGTTTAGTAATGAAAATCTATAAACACATACTTCTAGATAATTGCCAGGTTTTTATTCTTTGCATACCTTGCTTTTATCTCCCTCCCCATTCTTCTCACAGTGGCCATTTTTACTAAGAGCAGATTAATCTATCTTCCTTTACTTCCTGAAACTGGGACTAGGACATGTGACTAGGACATGTAATCATGCACATTATCTCAGGGGAGGAAAATGCCTTTCCCTGAGATCTCCTGAGATTACAGTTGAGATTTCACAGCAATTCACTGCTGATATAGTCAGCCCAGGATGCAAATTTGGGCACTTCCATCACTTTTGCCAAAGAGAACGAGGAAGTAGAAAACAAGAAATTGTAATTACAATGAAAATATCTTTGTTTAACTAATGAATGTAATATGATTTCATATCAGCATGCAGAGCTGCATGCTGATGTGATTTTTAGTGAAAAGGGGTAAAGGTCCACTTTAAGTAATACATTAATTCCAATGGATGATTTTCACTATCTTATTTTCTTGGAAATTATGATTGCTTTTTTTTTATTTTATGTATACATAAACTGCCTTCCATTTTCATGCGTATCTAGATATGGGGAGGGTTAAAGAGCTGCAGGTAGTGATTTAATCAGAATTTGCTTTATGTATGCTGAAGGGATGTACACATTTTCCATCTTTTTATGTTCTCAATAGAAATGTTTTTGGTCCTTTTTGGCCATTTGATATGCTTCAATTTTGAGTTCCATTCTCTGCATCCCTGGAGCTACAGAAGCAAATGATCTCTCAGCTGAAGCCACAGTTGCTATGAAAGCAATTACTCAACATCCCAACTCTCTAGTCATAGATGCAGCAGAGTGAGTGTCTGTAAATGGAAAGTCTCTGGCAGCTCTGACCGTTGTAATTGTACTATAAAACTGAAATGCAATCACAGTTTGTCAACGGGTCTATAATTAGCAATAGTCATGCTTACGAGTAATGGGGTGAAGAAACACTAAGCTGGCATGCAGGTGTAGGAAGTAAAATAATTCACAAACCAACAGCAAAAATAAACATCAACAAGTTTCTAACATCTAAAAATTCTAAAGGTAACCAAACATGAGGATTTTTCAAAAATGATTTTTTCTGCAGGACATGCTGGATAGTGCAGATTGAACAAATGATATAGGGGGCCACCTTATCACTAAATAAAGGAAGCTTGTCAAGATAAAATATAGGAGCACCACTGCTGACTATCTGTGAAAGTAACGCTTTCTGTGGTTGTCATCATCATCCTTGCTTCATTACTTCAAGAGTCACTGACCTAGAACAAGCATACAGCCCGTAAAGTTGGAGCGCCCAACCTATATGCTTCTTCTGGGACAGGATACAGGAGCTGCCAGTTAGGTGTAGCTTCAATACCTTCTAAGTTACTTTTCTGGAACAAGTATGCAGTAAGTAATGTTAAACTGAAAAATGAACTGTGATTTAAAAAGTATCAATGCCACTGGAGTAACGTGACATCCAGGCAACTAGTCTTTGCAAAAGGAGATTCTCAGATGGGGCAACCATAATAAGTCGAATAAGGCAACAAATATAAAATGCTAAAAACAACCTAAGTGAACCTTTAGGGAGAGTTTCCCTCTATGTGATTACTGAACACGATTTAGCTGATGTACGGAAACATTTCTGCATCTTCCCAGGACTGGACTAGCTACTCCGGAGAAAGAGGAGTCTGGTATCCGTCCTAGCTGTTTTGCTTTCATTTGTTGTACAGTAGTTCAAAACTTTTGCAGGTGCCTAACCTGCGCCTACTTCCTCCTGGGGTGTTCTCAAGGATCTACAGCACTGTCCTATGACTGGTCCTGTCACTTCTGGAGCTGCACGTACTTCAGAACACAAGTTTAATTTCACACCATACAAGCACTGGGTGCCATTTCACTCCTCAGGACCACCAGATAGTCACCAAAACAAAGCAACACTGACAGATAGGTACACGATATGCACCATGGAGAAATCATAGATTTGACCTCACTAAAGGACTAGACTAGAGGATGTAAGCAGGTGCCGCAGCTGCTGTGAAACATTACCAGTGTAGGCTGTTTACACTATATTGTTTGTCACACTGGGACAGTGTTATAACATGAAAGTAGTTTCCGACAGTTTTTTGTAATATGTCACTGACCTGGACAAGCATGCATCCAGTAAAATCAGAGCAAAGGCAAAACTGCAAATATGCATACTGTCCTAAGTCAGTCACTTAGAATGTATTGAAGCCATGTGTATGGCAGCCAGACAACTGCTTTTAAGAAGGAACAGTGAGCAATGGCAGCTGTCATATCCCTCACCTCTACAGGTTCCCTAAGGGCCATAAGCAATGAGTGGCACAGAATGCCTTCTGTGCTGCTTATCTCCCTATAACTCAGGGCCCGTTCACACCAGCAATCCATGCTAAATGTACGGTTGCTGGTGTGTAATGTCAGGTACTGTGATGATGCTCTGATCCCATCACATTGCAGTGTATACCTTTTTTTTGTTAGAACTTTATTGAAATGTGTGACATTTCATGGAGATCAGCACAGTGCAGTGTGATGCGTTTGTACCATGTTGTACCTGTGCCCATTTAAAACAAGGCAAATTTCCTTGTCTATGCTTTGCAGCTGCACTGGAAAAAGCAAACAGGCCCTTACTGTTTAACTGAGGGTGGGCCCTCACTTTCATTTCCCGCCTGACACTGCCTCATACATTTCATTTGCTCAGCCAGAGTTTCAGTATCGATATGCTACCTGCACAGAATCTCCATGACAATGTAGTGTATGCTAGAAAACTAAATACAAACCTTGTACTATCTGTGAGTATGTGATTATGATTTCTTACTGACCTTGGAATATAAGTACCATAATTTGTTAAGAACTATCAAGAGATTCTGATTATTTTATATCATTTATAAATGCAGCAATTTGACAATACTTTCATTTTTTTTAAATATATCTTTTATATTACATTTTGCATTAATACAAAGACACAAGGACACAAAAAATTGTCAAAGCAAGAAGACTAGAAGTTATAACCAGACTTAAACAATACACAACAGAATAGAAAACTCAAAACACACATACCACTATGTAAAACTGCCAATCCTCCATTCCACCTTCCAACCCACCCACTGCATTCCATCCATTGAAGGAAAGAAAATGTAGGGAACGCATTATTCAACACTTATTACCCTAAGAATTTGGTCACATGAGGTACAACATATTACAAAGGGATACAGGCCCATAACATATCTACCTAAAGCAATGTAACACTGTTGGTTGCTCAGAATCCAGTCAACTACCCGACACCTTTTGAAATTTGTTAGGACAGCATTCTGCCCATGTAATGCACTTGAACCCTGTAGGAATGTCCCGTACCGCCCTATTAGTTAATCTTGACCATTTTGGCATACTTGACTTCTATTGTTCTTTGTTCTTTACAAAAACAAAGTTTTGTAAGTACGTTTGTTTGCAATCATATATTGCATGTTATTATATGTTTATTATGCCTTGATGACAATAAATAAAATATATTGTGATGGAAAATAAAAAGTATTGTGGTGGAAATGTGTTAGGACACGTTCTTTGAAGGATAAGCAGCCTTATACAAATGGAAAGAGGAATTGACTAAATTCTTCCAACTTTCTAACAATGGAGGGGTTCTCTTCTTCAAATTGAGGAAATCAATTTCCTAGCATTTAAGAGCAAAATGCCCAGCAAGGTCCTGGAAGCATTAGTGGAGGCAAGTCGCTCCGTCAAACCTAGGAGACAAGTTGGAATGTCAGGAACCACTTCTAGTCCAGTTACCTGAGAAATACTGTACATTGAGTAACCTCCTTTCAGAAAAATATACCTGGGCAGTCCAAAAATATATGTTTAAATCTGCTGGTGACACCAGACACCTCCAACAAACAGTGGAGACACCCCTATAGATAGCAGCTAACCTAGCTGGGGTATAATATATTCTGTGAAGGATTTTATATTGAATCTATTTGATATTTTTGAACAAGAGTCCTGTTTCCACAATTTAAATGTTTTTTTGTCACAGTGGAAGAGAGGAATTGTAGAATTTGCTTTACATTACACTAGAAGATATCTTCTGTACAGTGATTTATTCTTGGGGCATGAAACCCAAAACTCCAAACGGAGGTGCAAGAAAAAATGTGTGGGATGTGTGGGGTCATGGTGGTTAAATATTTCTCTCTGCTGAATTTTACAATATTAGTGCAGGCAATAGAAGAGATTTCCACATCTTTTGACTTCAGGCTCCATTTTCCCAGTGTCTTTGTCCTGATTGCAATGGAGACACTGAAGAGGCTCTTGGGGTTTGCATTATCCCTAACAATAATGCGTCCTCAGTGCCACTAAAGAGCAGAATGTTTCAGAAGAGTTTGTGTTGTGCTGCTGTGCACACAGCGTCACTATTACAGCAAATTGTAATGTGATTTAAAGATTAAAAAACACACTTCTGAGCGATCCAAGGAAGAAAAGTGGGGAGTTTAAGGATCAACCTTAATTTGTATTGTAATTAGGTTATCTTATTATTGCAGCCTGGATATCAAAAAGATAGGTCCTTGTTAATCATTTATTGAACATAAATCAAAATACAACTGATTTTGGTGTGTTGGCCTGGAAAAGTTTGCAGACCACAGATGTTCTTTCTAGCTACACCACTTTTTTATTTGTTGAGTTAGATCCCATTGAGATGTTTAGTCATGCTTGTGATTCCTTTATTTATTATTAAATCGCCTTTACAGTTCAAAAATCAAAGAAAAAATTGATTGAATGTTGATGAAATATATAATTCTCTACCCTTGGATTTGATTGAGCTCATTGAACAAGCAACATACTTTAAAACCTCACTAAACATTATCAAAAATGTTACAACCCTCTTGATTGCTGCTTTTCTGTAAAAAAAAAAATGTTTAAAAGTAATAACAGAACTCCACATGTGGTTCAACTTTTTATATACTTGTCTGCAAAACTGAAAATGTTGTCTGATCCAAGGACCCATTTGTAGGCACTTGAATTGGAACTGTTACAGTGTTTTATTTTCTGAAAAAGAGGTACTTATTAGGCCCCTTTTACATGTGTTGATCAAGACGGGATCTGTCCATTTAGACCCAGCTGCCCATAGACTAGCACTGGATATCCGATCAGGTCCGTCTGAAAAACTTACAGGTAGACCTGATCGGACCGCCATATGAAAGAGGCCTTACTGAAATCTATCCATAGTGTAGGTCTACATTATCAAAAAAAGTATTTGTTGTTTAAAATAAAAATGTATAAGTGATGGTGCTGATAACCTAAGTTCATCCAGGACTGATATTTAAATACCGAGATGATGGCATTGTGTCAATGTACATCAGAGCTGTAGCTAGCCTATTTTGCGCCTGAGGCAAGAACAGAAAATTGTGCCCCCCCCCCCGCCCGATGTTTTTTTTGAGGAAACTAAATAAATAACAAGGAATTAATGATAGCGCAGCAGTGTCAGTTCTCCCGCCAGATGTCACTGCAGCAGCCGCACCATCCCTAAATTTTACCATTGGGGGGTCACCACAACTTGGCAAATGTTACCAAGGGGTCCCGACCCCATAAAGGTTGAGAACCACTGCTCTACTGTGAGCTCTTTTACCGTGGTCACGGGTCCCCCAGAGGAGCGGGGGACCCCGAAAACCACGGCGGGGTGGGCCCCTGGACACGATCACCGCTGCTCCTTTCATACAAGTGATCTGGTCAGATCACTTGTACTAAACGAGCGGCGGCTCCCCACTGTGCATTCAGCTCTGCTTGTCCAGAGCAGAGCTAAATGTACAAAAAAACTACTCGCCCGGCGCCCGAAACTGCATGTCCCGGGGCGTTGGGTGATGGGAATTCCACACACCTGCTCCTGGGACTACAGCTCCCAGAAGGCTGATGCTCCACAGCTCCTTCCCACAGTGGTTGATATGGGGCGTAGTATTAAAAGGAGAACTATGGGGTCAGGTCTTTTCCCTATAGTTCTTCTAAGTGCTTGTTCACACCAAGCGCGGAGCAGGTGCAGAGCAGAGCAGGTGCAGACCGGATCAAAACTGCGTCCAATGTATTCCTATGGTATTTTGAGCTCCAGTTCACATCGCAGCGTTCAGTTCCAGAGCAGGTAAAAAAAACTGCAGCATGGCGCGCCGCCCCCCCCCCCCCCCAACTGGCGGAATACCAGTGTCCTGGCTGCGCCCTTACCCAGCCTGCACTCGCCTCGCCCTTCCTACGGCCCTGATGTACATATGCAGTACAAGGTACATGGCGTAGCCACCTACTTGCTCTCAGAAATGACTGTCTTCAATAATTGTAGCACAAGTGAATGCTTTAGTTCCTCAAATATAGTCAGGCTGCATACATTGTAAAGAATATCTCCATGTTTTTATATTTTTAACATGGTGCAGCTTTGACTAAAATTTCCTAGGCAGGCAGTAGATCTGGACCACTGATGAACACAGAGAAACAGCAGTCCAGATTTCCAGCAGTCTAATATGCTCCATGAAAAGTACTCCAGTCAACATTGCTGCTCAGAGAGCATGAGGGTTGTCAATTGGGGCACTGTGCGGGGTTGTGTCACACTGTTGGAAATCCGGGTGGCGGTCTTAAAACACACACACGGAAACATTGTGTACCATTTACTTAGGCTGACTGCATTACACTATTTAACATTGAGGGTTTAATGGCTTTCAGATAAAGTGGAGTTAGTAGGACAGAAGGAGACAATACCATGCCCTTAGAGTTCCAAAGAGGCAGCCAATGTGTCCACTTAAAAAGGAAATATATTGTTTTGGGAAATTAGCATATATATACTATATTATCCAAAAGTATTGGGACGCCAGCTTTTACACTCACATGAACTTTAATGGCATCCCAGTCCGTAAGGTTCAATATTGAGTTGGCCCACTCTTTGCCGCTATAACAGCTTCAACTTTTCTGGGAAGGCTGTCCACAAGGTTTAGGAGTGTGTCTATGGGAATGTTTGATAATTCTTCCAGAAGCACATTTGTGAGGTCAGGTACTGATGTTAGACAAAAAGGCCTAGCTCGCAGTCTCCGCTCTAATTCATCCCAAAGGTGTTCTATCGGTTTCCTCCACCCCAAACTCGCGAATCTATGTCTTTATGGACCTTGCTTTGTACACTGGTGCTCAGTCATGTTGGAACAGTTGGGAGAATGAAATTGTCCAAAATTTCTTGGTATGCTGATGTCTTTGATCAAGAGTTCCCTTCACTGGAACTAAAGGGCCAAACCCAATCCCTGAAAAACAGCTCCACACCATAATCCCCCCTCCACCAAACTTCACACTTGACACAATGCAGTCAGGCAAGTACCGTTCTCCTGGCAACCGCCAAACCCAGACACGTCCTCCATCGGATTGCTAGACAGAGAAGTGTGATTCATCACTCCAGAGAACACGTCTCCACTTCTCTAGAGTCCAGTGTCGGCGTGCTTTACAACACTGCATCCGACACTTTGCATTGCACTTGGTCATGTAAGGCTTGGTTGCAGCTGCTTGGTCGAGGAAACCCATTCCATGAAGCTCGCTACGCACTGTTGTTGTGCCAATCTGAAGGCCACATGACGTTTGGAGGTCTGTAGCTTTTGACTCTGCAGACAGTTTGCAACTTCTGCGCTTCAGCATGCGCTGACCCCACTCTGTCATTTTACGTGGCCTACCACTTTGTGGCTGAGTTGCTGTTGTTCCCAGCTGCTTCCACTTTGTTGTAATACCACTAATAGTTGACCGTGGACTATTAAGTAGCAAGGAAATTTCACGCAACATCTTTTTGGGCCCAATTAGCCATTTTCCCTCCCCGGTGTCATGTGACTTGTTAGTGTTACAAGGTCTCAGATGTAAATGGGGAGCAGGTGTGTTAAATTTGGTGTTATCTCTCTCACTCTCACATACTGGTCACTGGAAGTTGATGATGCACAAGAAAGCCAGCAAACAGTTTGCTGAAGACAAGCAGACTAAGGACATGGATTACTGGAACCATGTCATGTGGTCTGATGAGACCAAGATAAACTTATTTGGTTCCAATGGTGTCAAGCGTGTGAGGCGGCAACCAGGTGAGGAGTACAAAGACAAGTGTGTCTTGCCTACAGTCAAGCATGGTTGTGGGAGTGTCATGGTCTAGGGCTGCATGAGTGCTGCCGGCACTGGGGAGCTACAGTTCATTGAGGGAACCATGAATGCCAACATGTGCTTCGAAGACTGGGCCGCAGGGCAGTACTCCAACACGATAACGACCCCAAACAAACCTCCAAGATGACCACTGACCTTGCTAAAGAAGCTGAGGGTAAAGGTGATGGACTGGCCAAGCATGTCTCCAGACCTAAACCCTACTGTGCATTTGTGGGGCATCCTCAAACGGAAGGTGGAGGAGCGCACAGTCTCTAATAGGGATGCACAGATACTTTCCGAGTACTAGTGCAGATACTTGGCCTTTTCATGAGAACTACCAGAGTTGCAGTGGTTGCAGCTGGGACCTGGCTCTGGCACTCCACCACTGTCCTGAAATCATTAGTCTGTATTGTTTTAGAAAAACTGTCACATGACAATAAACAACAATGTATCAGTACTCGTACTTGTAAGTACTCTGCAAGTACCAGTACTCGTACTCGCAAAACTGGTATCTGTGCATCTCTTTATTTATATCTATAAAAACAAAATCATACAATAAAACAGAGATGTACTAATCCCGGGGGCTCTGTGTGCTCCTTACAAATGACAGCTGCCTCCTAACTTTTGAATTTTTCTCTAGTGTAGTCTTGGAGCTCAAAAGTATCGGTACATGTACTTGTACTTGTACCGAGTACTGTACTTGGTATCTGTGCAACCCTAGTCTCTAACATCCACCATCTCCATGATGTCAACATGGAGGAGTAGAAGAGGACTTTAGTGGCAACCTGTGAAGCTCTGGTGAACTCCATGCCCAAGAGGGTTAAGGCAGTGCTGTAAAATAATGGTGGCCACACAAAATATTGACACTTTGGGCCCAATTTGGGAGTTTTCACTTGTTGCCAGCGGTTTAGACATTAATGGCTGTGTGTTGAGTTATTTTGAGGGGACAGCAAATGTACACTGATATACAAGCTGTACACTCACTACTTTACATTGTAGCAAAGTGTCATTTCTTCTGTGTCGTCACATGAAATGCATATCTACTCTATCTATCTATCTATCTATCTATCTATCTATCTATCTATCTATCTATCTATCTATCTATCTATCTATCTATCTGTCTGTCTATCTAATGTAAAGTAATAGGAAACAAAAATAATAATATACACACCCTACAGATTGGTTTAGACATGAAGATGATCCTCTGCATTATTCTTTAAAGCAGACAAGTCGAAGCTGAGTTGGGTTGAGAAACAAATGACACACTTGCAATAAAAAGGATGACATCCATTGGTAAAGTGTATAAAATGTCCTGCTGCTGCAGTATAATCCCCGCTTTACTGAAAATTAAAAACAAGAAGTGATTTTGTAGGTCATTGAAAACAATAACCTCTAGCAGTAAATTACAGCAACCGCAGTGCCTTAGGATGTTTGAAACCAGAATGATACAGGCAAACATATTGCTCTGAATTTCAAGCATCACTTACACCGCGTGAAAATGAAAGATTATTTTATTTGCTAGCTTTGGAGACAGAATAATGTGTTAAAGGAAGGATTTCTGTCATTATATGCATTCAATATGTATTTATATTTTTTATTAACCCCTGTTACCCGGCTATAGGTGCTGCCTCAGGGTGACAGGCACTTAGAGTTTTGCATTAGTCCTGTTAGCAATATGTTGACATGACTGATCCCGAATGTTCTTTCTATTATAAGTTTGTGTAGAAAGAAATGTTAAAAGGCAAGGCTGAATAGCCAACATACGCCAGGCCTAGGGCAGCACAGCTGTCAGAGGCTGCACATAGCCACTTATACATCATGTTGCAGACTGTCAGTGACACATTCCTGTGTATATTAAAATGTTCTAGACTGCTGCCCTGCCTGCTAGTGCAATCTGGTCGGTTCTTCATTGTTGTTGGCCCTGTGCATTTTTGTTGGTGGGATAACTTACTGTGAAATTACAGTTCACCTAATCTTGGTCAATACATATAGAGCCCAACCTTAGGGTGACAGTCTGCCTACTCATCTAGGTTTTCAGTTCTAGGAGAACTGACACAGGCTGGGCAAACTCATTTGCAAAACAGATTTTATCCTCTCAACCCCCAGCCTCAACATGCCTTGTGCATTTATTATGTCAGATCTTAGTAGAGTGTTACTAAAGTCAGCCTGTAGGCTGGGGTAAGAGGGCAGGGTTGGTCTAAAGGGAAAATAAGTAAAATTCAACAATGTATAAAAGTGCAATTTAAATACACTATTGAAAAAACTGAATATTTGTGGAACATTATCGCTATTCCAATACAGTAACTTGTGAGAACATAATTTGATCAAATTTCCTGTGGTAAGGTATGATAACTATAGTGCCAGTTTATTTTTTCCTAGAGTTTGGCCTCTAGGAATTTTTTCCTAGAGTTTGGCCTCAATGACTGGTCTGTCATTGAAGAGAATGAGTTGTGTTTTTGCTTATATTTTGTTTATTATGGTCAGGACTAAAAAATACAATTTTAAAAAAATATTTGTTTTTTACTTTTAGTCTCATAAATATGAAATATTGCACATTAAAATTTTGTGTTTCCATATGCATCCAGCAGGTGGAGACCTAACCTCCTTTTCACATATTTTCCAATCGTCCACATTAGTTTTGTTGAAAAAAAGCTCAGTCAGAATTGAAACACACTAATAAATGAGTGAAAGCTTTGACTCATCCCCCACTTCTCCCTTTTTCTGTTTTAGTTGGTTCTGTCCTACTGTTCAATTAGATAAAGACAGGAAAAAGACTTCTGAAGTGTTTTCTCTTTAAAACCCATAAAACTCTGGGAATCGGGTGTCATGCGTATTTATTTGTTTGACAAATATATTATGTCAATATTTAAAAAATATATAAAACGCCAGTTTAAAAAATCAGAAACCTAAAAATACATGAAATAAAATTGACCCAAAACCATGACAGTTTGACTTTCAATGTTACCTTTTCATTTGCTCTACATCTGTCATAGTTGCTGTATATTTAAATATGTCAATATGTTTTGTTATATGCTAACACCATGTTTTACACTCATACTATCTTATGATATCGCATATTGTACTGTAACAACAAATGTCCATAGCAGTAGCATGTTGATTTTACTTAGTCAGGACATACTTCATACAGTAAACACTTCATCTGCAGATAACCCACCAGTTCTGATGTTGATGGCACTTTTCACATTTTAAATTTGATTTAAGATCTGTAATGGGGCTATGACTGAAAAGAGGAGAAGCTGAAATGGAAGTTGCAGACAAAACACAAAATTCACCTATAGATATGCAATGTAATTAATATTTTCTATTTGTGCTTTTTGGTTTTAAATGTGTATGGTTCCTGTTTTTCCCCTTTAGCAGTAAAATTTGGCCATGATTAATAAAGCTGCAATATCATTTAGGGCTTGTTCACACCAATTGTGGTGCATTCCAAAGTGGTAGCTGCTGGAACGCAAAGCAATCGCTCACTAAACTTACCCCTTCGTTCTGGGGCGGGAGGTGGTGCATTGAAGTCAATGGCCCCCACCCACAGTGAGATCAGATGCGTGGCAAAACATTGCCTGCGTTCCATTCCACTGCGAATGCAAACAAATGCTGCATACTCTATTTTTTGCATTCTCAGTGGAGCAGAATGCAGGTAATTGGTGTGAACAAGCCCTTAAGGTATCCTAATGTAGCCTTTTAGTCAGTAGTATTGCATGTCATTTTAGCATGCTTTGAGGCTGAACTGAACCCTCAGTTTAAATCAGTTATATTAATATCAGGTGCTTCAAAACAAAAGCTGTCTTACAGTTGGTTTTCTTTCTAAAGTAGACACATCCTAAGCAGAAAAGGTTGTCCCCTGCCGGCATGCTGCACAGTGTGAACCTTGCTCTCTGTGGGGAAACAGTGATCTCACTGCAGAGGTTTAACCTGAGTCAGACCTATAGTGCTGCAATGAGCATGCTCACTGACAATCAGGAAGCTCACTCAGTTGGACCTCTGCAAAGAGATCACTGTGTCACCTTTTGCTTTAATGGACCTGGGATGCATTTTGCTGATTTAAAATGAGGGTTCAATTGAGTTTTAAAGTAGATCTAAACCCAGATATATAAATCTCATATAAGCTTTAACATGTTAATGTAATTTCAACAGTTTATTTCCATATCTGCAGCTTTCAATAAAAGAATACCCGTTGATCCTACTTTCAAGGTCTCAGTTCAGATACTTTCTGGTAAAGGATGAACACTGTCTCCCAATTGTACTCCTGTATTGTCACCATGTGTTGTGGAAACATACATTGTGCATGCATGGTTCAGTATATTAACTATCTGGAAGCAATACTGTGCTTGAGTGAGTGCCTGAGTGAGTGCCTGGTCAACACCTGGGCGCTCAGAGAACGTGTACGATTGACATGCTTTTGCGGAATTGCGCACTAAAAGGAAATACACTTTTGGTGCCATTCATTTCTAATGGTACCCCAAACCCAGCTGGCAAATCGTGCTGTTCTGCTGACACGTTTCCATGTGTGCAAACCTGCAGAAACACGGCAGAATTTTTTTTGACTACAGTTGTGCTTTGCAATGTCATGACAAGCTTCTAGAGTGAGTAAGATAAATGTTTTTGTATTAAAAGATGACAAAGATATAATCTTGTCATTATAAAAAGCATTTGTAACACATATCTAGAATATACAGTATAGTTCTGTTTTGGGCGCCTGTTCAGAAAAGGGATGTTGTTAAACTGGTGAGAATGCAGAGAAAGGCAACTTAACAAATAAGAACCATGGAGGAACACAGCTAAGAGTAAAGATTAGCTGAATTAAAATTTTTCTCCCCTGAGGCGATCAACACATCATAACCCCCCGCAACACCACCACCACCGCCACCACCACCAAACCATCTATATAGTAAATTTAGTTGAAAAATGAATTCCTAAACACGGAAGTGTTTTTACCCTTCCTTTGAATCAACTGCTGGTTTAGTGTTCTGAGGATGCAAGGCATGTTTTTTCAATGTTTTACCTGCAAATCTTTAGATTCTGTATACATTTTTCTGTTTGTATAATAACTTTGTAAACTTTCAAATTTTCCTCAGTTAACAAAGGCTGTGGTTGGTGTTTTCACCAGTTTCTATTATGGGTGATCTGGCATCTGTTGTAGGTTGTGTAAGCTCTGGAATTATGTCCCTGCAATGTATACTTATACACACAATTTGCTTTGAAGGGAAATAATGATGACAGTGACAGACTTGGACCAGACATGCCTTCTGCTGTGATGTTCTAAAATCAGCCATTAGAACCTAATAAAGCAGATCATCCAGGTTATTATTTGAAATTTTATTACTAGTCACTCTAAGGTCATCAGCTACATCATGTTTCAGTAAACACAGTATATGTCGGCCTTTCCACATGGTCCTTTTATCATACTGAACTTTTCTGTAAAATATGATGCTGATTTAAGAAATGTTCGATCTAATTTAGGATTAATATGCTTAAGCCTGAGGCGGAAAGGGTGATTTAGTGTACATTAAAACATATTTATAAAGAACATATACTAAATTCTGTTACAGGCACTGTGATTTTATAGCCAGCAAAACTGACATGAAGTGTTTTAATAAACTGTGACTTGAAAACTACACGCTTATCATTACCTTTCAGGCTACGTTCACACCAATTGACTCTGTCCCATGTATGCATTTCATGACTTCATTTTAGTTTTGATTGAGGCCCCCTTCACACCATCTCCAGTGTGTTCCAGTATGGTTAGCTTCTGGATCGCACTGGATCACATACTGTAAGATGTTCTGGGGTGGGAGAGGACGTGGTGGTGAATTCAAGTCAATGGGACCACAGACCCCCACCCGCAGTGTGATTACCCACACCAGAACACGTGGCACTGCAATGCCCGCTTTTCGGTCCTGTGCGATCACAAAAAATAGTACAATCACTATTTTTGCAATCGCACTGGCGATTGCACTGCGGGCAGGGGGGGCGTGGCTGCGGTGCCATTGACTTGAATGCACCGCTATGTCTCCTCCTACCCCAGAATTCAGGGAGCCTTACAGTATGCGATCCAATGCATTCCAGCAGCTCTAGAGAACAGGCCCTCAATCAAAATGAAAATTAAGTAATTACAATTCATACATGGGACACAGTCACTTGCTTTAAGTTAGTCTATCACCTAGTCATTGCTGTAGTACACCATACTACTTTATTATTGTGATGACCTGAAATGAAAGTTGGCACCCAGATTCCTATAAGCCCCCTGTCCACAGACCCCCACAACCACTGGGCCAGGGTTGTGGGGAAGAGGCCCTTGTCCTCATCGACATGAGGACAAGCTGCTTTTCCTGATATGGTGCAGGAGGGGGGTCACCCTGCTCTCCCAGGCTGCTGCTCAGATCAAGGGACTGGTAAGGGATTTTAGAGGGGACCCCACTCATTTTTTAGGGGTTTTTTTGCGTTGGGGTTCCCCCTGAAATTCCTACCAGACCTAAAAGGGGGTAACCACGCGCTGTTTTTTTTTTATTGTTTGAATGGACTGTCAAAATCTAAAAAGAAAAAAGTAAACATTTAATGTCACTTTTCTGCAACATAATTATCATTTTTAACTTGCCCAATTTGTCCGAATCTGAATGCCGAAACAAATTGACTTTCAGATCCGAATACCGAAAAAAAGGAAACATCCAAAACAAAACAAAACCAACCAAAACAATTGTTTTGCCGGTGTACATGTCTACTAACGTCTACCAGAAAAAAGCACTTGCTTTCAAGGGGAATATCTATACAGAATAAAGAATAATAGTGTTTTTCACTAAATTTGTTAAATAAAAAATGAGCACATTTATTGCCTAACACACTTACTGTGCAGCCAACTCAGTGACACAGCAAATGCTCTTAGAAATAACAACATATTCATTTTACCATGTATAACACACCATCTAGAGTAGAGAAAAACTACATTCTAAGTTACAACGCAAGCATGGCTTGGCAAAAAAACATTATTTATAATTCATTACCTACAGTACACAGGTTTTCGCCCATAATAACAGTCTGACATCCACAATAAAAGTCAGAATAGTTTGTTACAATATTATTTAGTCAAAGTAATGTATGCCATCAAGAAATACATGCAGCAAGACACTAGGCAATGTATATAATGAGTTTCCCTCTTAGATGTCACTTACTGTAGTTGATGGGCATTTTCTCAGTCCTGTAGGTGCTCACATTAAAGCTCAACATTAACACTCTCCTCCCACCTAACCCTTGGAGCACCCCCACGCCCCCAATTTATTTTTTTTCAAAGACATCTTTATACATACCTTTTCTCAAAGTGTTTTTTATCTGACCTCATGGGTCCTGTTCCTCCCATTCTTTCTCCAGTGGTGGGATGCTCTTCAATGCTGCAGAGAATGGTGCTGTGTAATTATGTGGCACCACTCTTTGCAGAATTCTCCTGGGAGTCTGGGGTAGCCTGATGATCTGTTCCCATGGGTAATTTTTTAAATAATTATATTAAAAATGTATAAAAGCAAATACATTTGGGGGGCAGGGGGGTTGTATGTAACCTTTTAGCTGCAGCAGTGATGGCTCATTGTATTTTAAAAGATCTTCTGCTATGCTCCACTTAGAGCCCAAAAAGCACAAGTGACTGGAAGAAGGAATTCATCAAGTAAGCCATGCCGTTGATGAAGTCCCATTGGACAACTGTGGTAATTACGGTCTAATTGGGGAATTGCAGTGGATGCTTTAAGGTTAACTGAACTATCAATGTAAAAATAATTGTAAAAATAAAGTACAATTGGCTGCCCCCCACTCTAATTCATGAGGTGCCCCTACATTAAAAACACTTACACAACAGCTTTTTCTTGTATTAGTGCGACTTCAGAAGAGTGAATCATAATTGGATACTATAGGCTAATACACTTAATAAATAGCAATTCATAAGAAGTCATTATTAAATAAGCCCATAGATGATGTAGTGTGTAGGGGGAAATGATCAATAATATTGAAGGGAGAAAATAGAAGGATTTCAGGGACACATTTTCAGCTTTGCTTCTTGCTATTTGTATGTGTAAGCAACTGAACCATCAAGCACCTAAGCATTATCCTACGCTATATTATACTATACTAGGTGCTGCAGGCATGCTCATATTACATGAGCTAAAAAGGAATAATGTATATACTTTTTCAAAGAATTACCTAATCACATGATCTAATTTTATATAGTGACAATTGTTCTAATCCATGCAAACTGAAATTAAGCATTAATGTATGATCGTGGCATTGCTTACACATATGTGTAATGTATTTTCAGTTAATTTAACAAAATACTAGGGACTACAGCCAGAAGGGTGATAGAAGAAGCAGCAGTAACATCAGACATTTCAGTGTACCAGAGATAAAGTTTGTAACAAACAAACAAGAAGTTAAAATTTCATGAGAAAAATATATAAAAGAAGAGTTGGTGAACCAGTTCATAATCAGGCTGCAAAGATAGACAGGTCTTCTTTAATAAATAAAAAGGAAGTAAGTGAGATAAATATTCTGGGGACCTTTCCTTTTATTGGAGCCATAAACAATATTGTATGTAAGCACTGAGCCATTTTATTCAAAGATGGCCAATTAAAGAAGGTTCTGTTGGATAAGCAGATATCTATATATAGTAAAAAGAACACTGAGAGCTCCATATCTCACCATATTTATTCCCAGGGAATTTTTTGTACAAGCCATTCTGAATTGAGAAAGCTGGTCGGATGACCAGTGGAACGTCTTCAAGAAAAATACAGCAAGGCCAGTTGCCTTGACCTATTTTTTACAGATATACCATGGCCTGGATAAATGAAAACCTGCACAGACATACTGAGAGCTCATTCACACCAATGTGATGCCTTCATGCGCACGTTAATGTGTGTTACATTAAGGCTGCACCATAAGGCACCAAAAAAGGGGCATACACAATTTCTAGCAGGGCACTGCACTGCATAGAGTGCGTTTGGATGCCAACCTCAACACAATGGTGTGAATGGGCAATTCAAGGTCTGGATTTTAGTAAGAGTGTTTATTAGGACAACATTTTAAAAAATATATATATTTTGCACTTTTTTTGCAGAGATGTTCAGCAAGAGATGCAGAACATACTGATCCTCCACTGGACCACCACAAGATGATTTTCATTTAATATATTGCCGGTTTGACAATATATTAAATAGGATCTGGGCACCTGCCAGGTTTAAAGATGGCCGCTGCTATTTGCGGCAGCCATCTCTGAAAACTTAATGTGACTTGGAGACCCGTGAAACACCGGAGGCCCATGCGGAGCACCACAGATGAGAACCTGGAGTGTGCGGGGCCCGGCAACTAGCACCTAGGCTTGCGAGCCACCAGAGGGGCCTCTGCTTGTCATAGGTTCACCATCATTGGCATAGGCTGTCAACAGTACAATGCTGAAGAGATGTAATCAGGGAGCGTGTTCCCCTACCCAGAAGTACAGGGAAGTGGCACTTTAGCACCTGGAGATAGCGATAGGTGAAAAACAAGGAAAGAAAACATTTGCTATACAATGTTTTACAATATACCTAGAATGCATTAGGATAGGAAATGTGGAGGCTTTAGTACTGCTTTAAACTAACCCTTGCACCTAACCCTATATCTAACAGTTAACCTAACCCCAAAAATAAGCCCTTAGCACCTACGTGTCTCTCAAATACTTAATTTTAAATCTATCCCTTTAAACCCCAACCTTAACCAAAAAACCTAAGCTGAACTTCCTAAAACCCTGACCTCAAAGGAGAACTATGGGGTTAGGGCTTTTCCCCATAGTTCTCCTTAGGGTAACGGGAGGACAGCTCGCGGTATACGCACTCACCTCATAGTTCTCCTGTAATATTAAATTAAGCTCGCCCCTAAAATCCTGACAGTAACACTAAATTAATATATTCCCCAACACTATCTTGGCCTCATAGAGTTGTTTTGTCCTTGTAGCAGTAATTTATTTGTTCATGGAAAGTGAAATATCTCTGCATTATCAACTTTTAATAAAATCTGGGCATATTACTCAAACCAAGGTTACAGTTGTTTAACTTTCCTTAAATGTAAATGTTCACTTACAGAAACACAAATGAAGCAGTGTATTTTCCACATATTACTGTAAAAACCTGGGAGAATAAAGAACTGTCTGTGGCAAGCGAAGAATACAGAGATAAACCACTGCAGGGCACTATCTTTTTATTCCTGTCAGTAGTAAACTCTCCTAGTCAGCAGGGAGTACATAGTGTTGATTTGCTGAAAATCTTAGATTATATCAGCACAGTGGTGACTGTAGATTGGAGAGGGTAAAGGTAGAGGTGCCCAAAAGGTGAAACAACGCTGAAAGCTACAGCGGCAAAGGAAAAATGTCTTGACATTTAAAAGACACTAACAGGCCTCAGAAATAAAGCAACACACACTGGAGTCCTGAATCCGACAGGCCTGAGAGAAATGTGTTACTGGGAAAGAAGAAGATATAAAAAAAAAGAGAAATATAAAAATAATACCTCTCATATGCGTACATTTACTTTCCACTGTTGTTAGAATAATAATTCTTTGTTATCCTCTTGTCATTTGTTACTATAAAATACTATACTTGTATTATATCGTGCAGATTTGCACCTATAGAGCATGCATTTACAGGCCAGCACACTCACATTGGGTATTGTTATAGTAAGGGGGTTGTTTGAAAGGGAATATGACATTAACCATAGCACCTATATGATTAGGTTAAGATTGATGCTGCAGTTCTCTGACTCAACTGCTGCTTACTACTTTTTTTTAGAAAGTAGTATTTCTTTAGCAGTCCCTGACTCAGAAATAGCATGAAGCATGTTATGTAAAGAGGTTCTAAAGCCTCCTGTTTTTTTGCCTATATCTACTGCTGACAAGCAGTAGATATAGGCAAAAAGTAAAAAAAAAAATGCTTAAACAGCGGTTTAGACTGACCTTATTATTGCTGCGCACTCCCGCGGCGAGAGTCCGGAACTGTTCGTGCGGCCACAAAGGATCTTGGGGCGAGCGCATGCGCAGTTCGGATTCTCGGCCGGGAGACGAGCAGAGACGCAAGGTAAGTCTATGGACGCGTGCACCCGCATGCAGATACCGCTGGATCAGAAGTGCCTGCAGGCATAGAGGAGTCAGCACTGGATCGGAGAGCCGCCGCACCGCTGGAGGGACAGATGAAAACATCAGGAAAAGAAGAGGAAGATCGGATTAAGAGACATCATTTAAGGTAAGTGCTGCTCCAGCTAAGGCTACCCACAATGGTGTCTTGCTTTGTAGCAGAATGAAATAACGGAAAAGAAAAAAAACTTAATCACAAATATTTTGACCCCATAGGGTTGTAGAATTGTAATTTGTATACTTTTCCTAAGATAAAATGTAATAACAATACTTCTTAAAGCAGTTCACTTATTAAGTGGAATCTTTCAATTACAAATGCTATATATGTACAGCTGCATTGCTTACTGGCCTGTATAAAGAACTGGAGCAGAAAGAATCTGGAGCAGTTGCCCATAGTAACCAATCAGCTGATTGGTTGCCATGGGCAACTTTCATGGGTAACTGCTCCAAATGTTGTCTGATTCAGTTTTGATAAATTCCCCTCTATAAATTACTTCACTTGCGACTGTAAAGAAAAGGCCCGTGAGGACAAGAATTGCAATGACTAGTGACAATCGAAGGTACTATGAAAGGAGATGTCCTTGGTTCCAATAAGCATAGATGCTAACCTAACTGTATATCATTAGTCTCAACATATTTATGCAGATAGGAAACCACCATTTGGGTAGTAGGCATAGAGATGAAGGGGATTTTAAGATATCTACATACAGGGGTTGGTTTACTAAGGGTAAACAAGCTGTTCACTTTGCAAGGGAGTTTTCAACCTGCAACGGAATTTACCCTAAACTTAGTGAATGTTGTGAAAATTCACTTTGCAAAGAATACCTAATCACTTGCAAGGAAAATAAAAGAACAGTATTTTTGTGTTCACTGTCATTGGAGGTATCAGAGCTTCACCTCATTTATTAAGCTAAGGGAATATTCCCTTGCAAAGTGAAACACCTACTACCTACTAGAGATACGAGATTCAGATACCAAGTACAGTACTCGGTACAAGTATTGATACTTTTCCAGCTCTAAGACTAGACTAGAGGAAAAATGCATGTGGCAGCTGTCATTTAAAAAAAAAATTCTTTATTGATGAACAGCAAATTTTTTTTCCACACAGTAGAGAATATAGTGCAACTGTAAGTGTAACATCACATGTGTACATGGAACAAGCATGACACTCAGAAAATGAAGATATTCACAGTACAGTAAACCAGATCAGCATTTGGTTCATTAGAACAGTTGAACTAGTCGCATATTCAGCGCTACATAAACATTAGTAGCATCAACATTATCCACAACTTCACATGATCCCGTCTACGGGAGGTTATTTGCATCATGGTACGCTATCGTGGTGGGGAAGTGCATCTCCGATCTGTCAACCTCAGAATAATTGTGGTCAGCCGGGTAGAGATAGAGGTCATCTCATTACCATAGCCTCAAAAGGTAAGGAGATTGGGAACATCGTCTCCAGGAGGTGTGGAAGGAAAGGAAAGGGGAGTCAACATAGCTATGTCATCATAACCTGCAGGTAGGAGTCTGAGTAATGGAAGTGGAGCCAGGCGCCCCATAAAGATCAAAAACGCACTTCGCAGTTGTTTATAGTTGATGTAAGGTCCTCCATACGGTAGATGTCATTGACCTTCTCAAACCACAGACACATAGTGGGAGGGGGTAGTTTGTCTCCACAGCAACGGGATACAGGCCTTGGCAGCAGAGAGCAATTGAATTGTGAGAGAGCGTTTGTACTTGGCAATAGAGCTGTCAGTCATATGGAGAAGTCATATGGAGAAGGTAAGTCGCAGGGTGGTCACCCTGGTCGTTCATGGTGAGCTGTTTCAGAGTGTTCCTAACTGCGTTACAGAAGGGCCTGATCTTGGGGCAGTACCAGAAGATATGGACATCGACCCCGTCCCTGATTCACACCTCCAACATGTGGAGGGCACCAGGGTGTTACTCTTATGGAGGAGTGTACCATCTGGATAAAATCTTGTAGCTTTGTTCCTGAAACTGGATAGCAATGGATGCCTTGTGGATGAGCAACAGGATTTTTACCCGCTGTTCACCTGTGAATACCTGACCCAACTCAGTTTCCCATTTCCTCAGGAAGGGGGGCAGTAGTCCTCGAAAGGCGTAAGGCCTCGGATGGGCTGGGCAGAGCAGGGAATCGCCAGAAGAAAGTGCCAAAGTTGCATTGGCGCCCAGTCAGCGCACGAATGGAGGGTTGGGGAAGCCATTGCCCATCGTCATAGAAGTCCAGTAGGCGAAACTTATTAGCTGTGTAGAGTCCCCGTAAACGTGTGCCATCCATGCCAGGACCAAAGTCCGGGTCTCCCAGCAAGGGGTCATGGGGGAGGGGAATGGAGAGGCAGATGTAGTCCTAAATGTGTCTCTAGCCGTTCGCAGGGTAGCTCTGATAGTGGGGTGGGATGCCAGGGCCGGGGGAAGTGACGCTGTAATCCACGGCACTTTATGTTCCTCTAGTACCATGTTTACCCATTGTTTGCAGTCTCGGCTGCACCGCCCGGTAGTACATGAAAATGTCAGGAAGACCTACCCCTCCATGTCATTTAGGCATCGAGAGGATCCGGTTCCCTATCCTGTGGGGGCGACCCGCCCATACAAATGTGGTGAACAGACGGTGCAGTCTGAGGAAAAACCCTGATGGTAGAAATAGCAATTTTGGGAGAATGGTCATCTTGATCGAGTTACATCTGCGGAACCATGTCAGGTACAGACTATGCCAGGGATCAGCTCCTGGCTAATGTGGAGAAGTAGGGGGGCAAAGTTAGAATTATACAGATGACTGAAGTCTGGCGTAAGCATTGTCCCAAGATATTTAATATGGGTCGTGGCCCAGTGGAACTGGAAACGGGTCTTAAGCAAAGAGATTGTCGTCGCTGGCAGAGTGATGGCCAATGCAGCGGATTTAGAGAGGTTGACCTTAAAATTGGAGAGGAGACCATATTGGTCAAAGACGTGGAGAAGGTGAGGGAGAGACGTCAAAGGGTCAGGAAGAAAGAAGAGGAGATCGTCCACGAAGGAAGCCACCTTGTGTTTCCCAGAGCATTTGGTGAAGCCCGCAATAACTTGACTGGCTCGGATGGTACACAAGAGTGGTTCCAGAGGGAGAACAAAGATTATGGGGGATAGAGGGCAGCCCTGTCTGGTGGCAGCTGTCCTTTTTAAGGAGCATTGGCTACGGGGCTCCTGGGATTTGTGCACCCTTGTTTTAATGCATGATTTGTTTTATATACATATATATTAGGGATGCACCAATACCAATTTTTCCAGACCAAGTACAAGTACCAATACTTGATCAAGTGCTCACAGACACCAATTACTGATTGGTTTTCGTTTATTGTCATGTGACAGTTTTTCTAAAACAATACAGTTTAATGATTTCAGGACAGTGGTGGAGCGCCAGGGCCTAGTCGCAGCCGCAAACACTGCAGCCCTTGTAATTCTCTTGAAAATCAGCACCATCAACCATCAGCACCGATACAGATACTGGCATCTGAACATCCCTACTACCTACCGTCATACAAAGGAAGAGACTTGAAAGAAAATATTTGTAGATAATGTCAACACACCAAAAAGATTTGAAATCCAAAGTGTTCGTTTATTGAAACACCATATCATCAGAACAGTTCTGATCAAATGACGTTTCATTAAATGAAAACTTTGGTGTGTTGGTGACATCTATCTACAAATATCGTCTGGCGGCGCCATCCGCAGTCACTACAAGAACCCTCTGATGATTGGGGATCTCGGGTAAGGAGTGCGACAAGGCAACTATGCATTTAATAGAAAATATATTACAAATTAATTTTTTAGTAACATAGCAGGAAAATACAATAGATTAAGTGATATTTTAGGTTCAGTAGTTGTGTAAACATAGTACAGCAGTGCTATTTAACTTTATAGCTTTACGTTTTGTTTTACTTTTATAGGCTTTGTTTAAATAGGATGTATTGTAGCTTTTGAGAGGTGTTATTAAAGCACAACTCACATTCTTTAGCTATACTTTAGGGCATAATAGGAAATTTATATTCTCTGTGTAACCAATATCACAGAGAGACGCTCCACTCTTGTGTGGAGGTGCAATTCAAATGAATTGAATAGGATATTTTACCTCTCTTAAAAGTATTTAGGAATCCCACAGCAGTCCCTGAATGGGGGAAGCTTTCAGCTGTCACTTGCTACATCTTGCTGAGAACTTCATGTCTGATGCTTGATGTATTATCATTAGGAGGAAAAGAACGACTTCTTTTTCTACAGAAAACATCTTGTTTTGAAATCTAAAAAATATATTACAACTTTATATGTGCACTGGGATATTTTGTTTGTTATTTGAAAAGATGTCTCATCTTGAATTTCAGCCTGTGAGACAACTAGAGAGACACTCATATAAGTAAGGATGTTACAATTTTTCTTTTGAAACATTTATTTTTACCAGCAGTACACAGAACAAAAGGGTATTTTAAAAAAAATTGAGCTGACTATTATTTTAAATTTCACCAGTATTGGGGTGAAATGTGATTGATATGCATAGGTTCTTTGGGTGTTAACTTTGGGCAAAGTTAACACCCAAAACAAAAGAAGCCCAAGGTGGATGTGGGTGGTGATCAGTGCACAATGCTATGGTTATAGACAAGCACAGCATACAGTGCTCTGTGTATAATAGAAAAGAAGGAACTATAAACATGTATGATGTTTTATTACAGAAATGACTATTATGCCCCTTCCTATATAAATAATCTAAAATTACAACTGATTCAGAGCTTTAATTTCTGCTTATCCACGATAATAATGGTCACTTCTCATTAGCAAGAATAGAACCGGTTTACTATGACTCCACTAACAGGATATAATCTTGCACAGGCCCTACAACATGACTCACTCCATAAAACACACAATACTTTGCTTCTAAACTTCTCTTGTAAAGAGTTTGTTTTAAGAGAAGACCAGGAATGGAGAATTCTGTACTTTATGAAGGGGCTTATATTGGAGGGCCTGCTTGAATTGGTAAGCAGTTTAGGAATGACTCGGAATCATCTCAGGAAACACTCATAGACAATGGGGTTGATTTACTAAAGGCAAACCGGCTATTCACTTTGCAAGATAATTTTCCCCCAGCTTCAGTAAGAAAAAGCTCTGCTGAGTTCTATTATCAAATCATGTGCAAGCAAAATACATTTTTTTTTATTTCCCTTGCACATGATTGCATGAATTTTCACGACATTCACTAAGCTAAGGAAAAATTTCCTTGCAAACTGAACAGTCTATTTACATTTAAATCAACCCCATTGTCTTTGACACAGATTGGGTTTCCTTAGCCAGTGCAACTTTAATGGCTACTGAGAGCATTGGCTTTTAAAAAAAATACATTTCGGTTAGCCAAGTTGCTCAACTATTGTGTTTCTCCTCTTTCTCTCTCTTTAATATCTGTACCCACCAGACATACACATTTCACCATTTTCTAAAGTCTGCGAGGCTCTCTTAACCATGAATGTTGTAGCTTTCTCTGTTCTTTGATATCCTTCTCAAAGGCTCTGACATGAGCGGTGGTGAAGCCTGTCACTTTTACTGCACTCTGCTGAAAATTCTGAAAAAGAAAGTGAAAAAGATTTTATTCTGCAAGGAGAGAAGGCAGTAAAACAACCACCTCACCTTGTATTCATATAAATAGAGGCTCCCTAAAGCAGCAAAATTGGGAGACTGCATGGGCTTCTAAAATACACTCTTAACTAACCTATAATTAACAAACCAACATTTTTGACTTGCATATGGCTTCTGTTTACGGGAAAATGGAGTTTGTCAACCTGTGATTGATTTGTACAGGCGGCTACTTGCAGCTTTACACAACCACTGGTGACTCCCCATGGCAGAAATACACCCCTACTTGACTTGTTCAGCCCGTAGAGCCTTTGTTGTGTTATTTGATGGTCTTTGAAAATTATTAACTTCAAAGATCAAGCAGTTGATTTCCGGTTCCGGCGCCCATGTGATCGGCTGCAGAGAGAAAGCGCTCCTGCAGCCGCGGCCAAAAATCCTATTTAAAATTGGCTATACTGCCCGCCCGCCCGGTAGGAACGCCATGGACCGGTTGCTAGCGGGGGCGAGGACCTACTCGGTCTCGGTGCAGCGATCCAGCGGTAAAACGATGGCAGCATGTGGGGACAAGATGGTGGACGCCACCACCCACTCACCACAGCAGACCCCAGCTCCCATGTCACTGCAAGAGGTGATTGCAGATGAGGGGGTCTATGAAAAAATTGCGCTGGCGGTGGCAAATCTGCTCAAACCCACCATCACCACAGCAGTGGAATCGGCTATACAGCAGGGTTTAATGCAAATCCGCAAAGACATGTCTAACCAGGCCCGATCCCTTAAAGAGGCAGAACAGAGGATATCGCTATTGGAGGAGGAAGTGCTGGAGGCTAACACCAAAGTGGCGGCACTAGATGACATCTCTCAATCCCTCCTTGCTACTTGCAGCTTTACACAACCACTGGTGACTCCCCATGGCAGAAATACACCCCTACTTGACTTGTTCAGCCCGTAGAGCCTTTGTTGTGTTATTTGATGGTCTTTGAAAATTATTAACTTCAAAGATCAAGCAGTTGATTTCCGGTTCCGGCGCCCATGTGATCGGCTGCAGAGAGAAAGCGCTCCTGCAGCCGCGGCCAAAAATCCTATTTAAAATTGGCTATACTGCCCGCCCGCCCGGTAGGAACGCCATGGACCGGTTGCTAGCGGGGGCGAGGACCTACTCGGTCTCGGTGCAGCGATCCAGCGGTAAAACGATGGCAGCATGTGGGGACAAGATGGTGGACGCCACCACCCACTCACCACAGCAGACCCCAGCTCCCATGTCACTGCAAGAGGTGATTGCAGATGAGGGGGTCTATGAAAAAATTGCGCTGGCGGTGGCAAATCTGCTCAAACCCACCATCACCACAGCAGTGGAATCGGCTATACAGCAGGGTTTAATGCAAATCCGCAAAGACATGTCTAACCAGGCCCGATCCCTTAAAGAGGCAGAACAGAGGATATCGCTATTGGAGGAGGAAGTGCTGGAGGCTAACACCAAAGTGGCGGCACTAGATGACATCTCTCAATCCCTCCTTACTAAGATAGATGACTTGGAAAACAGGTCTAGGAGGAACATTCTTCGGATCATAGGATTGCCAGAATCATACAAACCGCAAGTATTGGCCCGTCTTTGTTCGACCACTTTGGGCCTCACCATGACTTGCGTGGTGGAACGTGCGCATAGATTGGGACAGCAGCAGCCTGACAGGGCAAATCCAAGACCGGTCATTGTTCGGTATCTGAATTATGCTGACAAATTTCTCATCATGCAAACATACCGCTCCTCTCGCTTCCTGGAGGTTGATGGTCACAAATTATTGGTTTTTGCTGATTACTCTGAAGAGGTAGCTAGAAAGCCAAAGACTTCAACAAGATCTGCTCCGCTCTACCAGAGGCAAATTAGATTCACATTGGCATACCCCGCCATCCTCCATATGAAAACTCCTATGGGCAGAAGGTGTTCCTTCCAGGATCCTACGTAGACGGAATCCTTTTTTAACTCAATGACAGTAGACTCTGGGTCTCCCCCTGGGGTGGTCGAAACCCTCAGGATCCACGCAAAACCGCAAGGTCCACGAAACGTGGTCGGGGCACACTGCGAAAATACAGATTCTGCTGAGCTTCAAAGAGGGCTTGCAAGACGCATCAGAAGAATCTCAGACTTAACCCGGAGCGGGGAGTATTGCTTCAATTTGTTAGTTTTTCCATGATGGCAGCGCCTGGCTGAGACGCAACATTCGCACTGCCCACATTGGAAAAAAAGTCGAGTCATTACAGGGATGTATTTTATTTACTAAAGTTTACATGTTTATGGTTGTTGTTGATTTAGTTGTTAATGTTTCCCATTTTGCTCGTTGCCTTCTAGATTCCAAGTCTTACTATGCACCGGGTGTGGTGATGTCCGGGCGCAAGCTGCAGCTGACTACCCCTTCCTCCATACGGATATCCATGCTGCCTGCAAACCCTGAAAGGGTAAGTAGGACCTCACAGGGCACCCTATTTTACACTGAAACCACATACAGATATGCACCCACTTGTCCATGTCATCTCACCAGGGGACTTTTATGAAGATAGTCTCATGGAATGACAAGGGACTACATTCCCCACATAAACGTAATATGATACTGAGACATCTTAAACACTTAGACGCGGATATAGTGTTATTGCAGGAAACCCATTTGAGGGCAGAAGATGTAGGATGCCTTAAAAAACTCTGGGTGGGGAAGCCTTTGACTCTCGCTCAGAGGGCAGACAGGCGGGAGTGGTGATTATGCTGCACAGGAGACTCCCATACCAGGTGATCAAGGTGGAAAGGGATGATGAGGGTAATTCGTACGAATTTCGATTAGTAACGAAACGAATCGCACATGTCTAGATGAGGGTTGGATGCTGACACTGTCGGGGTTATTCACAAAAGGGTGACGAGTTTGGAGAAGGCAGGAGAAGTAAACAATCTAGGCCAAAATAGCTGACCTCCAAAGTGAGCTGAATTGGAGAATTTTTCCAAATCAGCTATGTTGTCCTAGATTGTTCCCTTCTCCTGTCTTCTCCAAACTCTTCACCCTTTTGTAAATAACCCTGTGTATCTCAAATATTTTGAAGTAGAATTGGCGATCTGGGGGGGGGGGGGACTTTAATTGTACTATGAATACCCTAGAGGACAGAAAGAGAACATGCAGTGCCCCCCAAACATCACAGCACCCGCGTCCTGGTTCATAATCCCCACTGGCAGAACTGGCTTCTGCATTGGGATTGTAGGATTTCTGGAGAACACTGCATCCCCTGGAATCTGATTTTACCCATTTCTCCAGGGTACATGATTGTTTTGCCCGCCTAGACTATCTATTTGGTACGAACCCCCTGATGCCACTGATGAAAGCCTCAGCCGTTCACGACATAGTCATATCTGATCAAGCTCCTATATCGAAAGATATTGCTATTGCCCCACAGGTGGCCAACACTATCTTATGGCGTTTCCTTGGGTACCTTAAAAATAACGAAGATTTTTGCCACTTCCTACGTTCTTCCTGGCGGGAATATGCAGAATCTAATAACCAACATGTGGAATCCCCCACCCTGTTCTGGGAAGCGGGGAAGGCTTATATTAGGGGCAGGGTTATGGCATATACGTCCGCCTATAAAAAAAACATAAACGCGTTCAAGGAGGCCAGCGAGGCACTTCGGCAGGCACAAAGAAGGCTGGTAACGGACTTAGATCAGGCAGCTAAAACGAGCTTGGAACAGGCCAAACATACATTTGACCTATGGGCAGACCGATATGAATGCATTAAGGCATCCTATATGGACCTCACGTTCCATAAATTCGTCAGGAATTCGCCATCACATATTTTTGTTCTGCAAGATAAGGCGGATTCCCTCCTCACAGATCCTGTAGCTATCAATGGGGCCCTAGAAGAATATTTCGCTTCTCTATATAGCAAAGATGACATGGGCAAGGGGGAGGTGGATACATTTCTGGGCAAGGTTAAATTGCCCACAGTGGTAGAGGACCAGCTCCAAATCTTGAATGCAGACATCACGACAGGGGACATAGAGACAGTCATACAGACATTGGATGGGTTCACCGCCGACTTTTTCAAGATACTCAAAGGGGATATAATGGGTACATTACAAGCAGTATACCAACACATGCGGGAGGACGGTGCCTACTTCCCCACAGGGAGGGAGGCGTACATTAAACTGCTGTCAAAGCCGGGAAAGGATCCTACAAACCCGGGTTCATACCGGCCGATCTCGCTTATAAACGTGGATGCAAAGATCCTCTCGAAAATACTTGCAGGCAGGCTGGCAGAGGTATTGCCCTGCCTCATAACCCTGCTCAAGTAGGGTTTGTAAGGGGAAGAGCGGCAGTCATAAACCTGAGGAGGGTTATTCTGGCCCTCGAACAGGCGCAGACATTTCCCGCCCAGGAGTTCGGCATAGTGACTCTTGACGCGGAAAAAGCGTTTGACAACGTGAACCTGGAATGGCTCTTTTTGGTCATGTCCAGACTGGGAATAAATGGTAGGTTCCTTTCCCTGCAACAGAAGATGTACTCCTCTCCTACAGCGAGGATATGGACTCAGGGAGCTCTCCACTCCTATTAGTCTCAGTAAGGGGACGCGTCAGGGGTGCCCCTTATCCCCACTACTGTATAACTTGGCGTTGGAGCCACTGGCTAGGTACGTCCTACAGACGGACACGATATGGGGAATACCGATCGGCAAAGAGGATCTACGAATTTCCCTCTTTGCTGACGACATACTGTTATTCACCTCCCGACCAAGGGAGGACGTGGGGTTCATTCAGCAACGTTTTGACACTTTTAGCACCTTCTCTGGGTTCCACATCAACTACTCTAAAAGTGAAATACTGCTCCTAGCAGGATTATCCTCCTCTACGTGGGGCAAGCCGGCTTTTGCGGTGGCGCGCCGTGACATCACCTACCTGGGAATCAAAGCAGGTAAAATGCCTTCAACGATATATAATTAATTTTCCTCCCCTTATAGATAGGATAATATGGGAGTTAGAGAGCTGGAAGAATTTGCCCCTATCGCTTTTCGGGAGAATTCACCTGGTAAAAATGACAAGCTTTGCGAGACTGCTGTGTCCGTTACAGACGGTCCCCTTGTTACTAAAACATGAGGATATTCAGTGTCTCAACAAAGCAATGGTCCAATTTATTTGGAGCCATAAGCGGCCGAGGGTTGCTTTAAAAAAGCTTTGGCTCCCGAGAAGCGAGGGGGGATCAAATTTCCTTAATATTAGGCTGTATAATTTGGCATGCATACTGCGCCATGGTGTGGACTGGCTCACGGAAAACTCTAGATACTCTAATACAGCGCTGGAAACGGCCCTGGTACATCCATGGGACCTGCGAGCCATACTGCACTGTAAATTGTCTAAGCTGCCAGGAACACTGTGCCATCACTTATTAATCAGAGACACAATCTTAGCCTGGAAGGTGGTTAGACGCCGGCTGGGTCTATCACCTTATATATCAACGAGGTGCCCATTGCTAGGGAATCCCATGTTCCCTCAGGGTAATGACTATGCTGCTTATAAGTCATGGCACAGGAAGGGGCTTACTCAATGGAAACAATTGTTTCAGGGAAATACCTTCCAACCTATTCCTTTCCCGGGACTGGCACAGCAGTATTCATTGCCATCCTCTCATTTTCTGTATTACCTACAAGTTGACAAAACATGGCACATGTTCTCTAGTGACCCCAAAAAGCTCTTTGCCTCTATGTTTCTAGACACCCTCATTTCTGGCGGGAGATATTCTATATCAGACATATACCCAGGATTACAGCTCACCTATGTTGCCAATTTGTCTTCGTCTAACATCAAAGAATGGGCTAAGGACTTTCCAACTCCAGATCTAGTATAACACATCGTAGAGGGATACAACTTGATACGCAAACTGGTTACCAATGAAACTTGGAGGGAGACCTAGTTTAAAATAATGCATCGGGCCTATGTGGCATACTTTCTTCCGGCGGGAGCAAAGGAACAACGACCCATCTCATTGTGTCCTAAATGCGGACTCTCCCGCCCCACACTGGCTCATTGCCTATGGACGTGCTCATCAATGGTACAGTTCTGGACCGGTGTTACCACATACATAGCTAAAGTATTAGAGTGGACCCCGCAGCTGAACCCACTGCTGTATTTGTTCAGTGCTCCCGAGTATACCGTGGTAGACCCTCACAGTTCAACCCAAAGGGGCAGAGATTGGATGCCTCTTTGCCTACTGGCGGCTCAAAGATGCATAATGAGAGCACGGAATAAATCTTCCACCCCACCAATCTCCAGCGTCGTCACGGTATTGAGGATCTTGTTCCTGAGGGAGAAACTTAATACTGAAATGCACGTTGATACACTCACTACAAAGTTCTTCAAATGTTGGAAATATTTCTTGGAAGCATTGTATGATGTCGCGGAGTTAGCAACAATAATGCAACCCTTCCAGTACTCGAAATGGTACCTCAAGGCAAAACTGCCGGGGGGCTTGGGTGTCCTGGAAGTGCCCTGACATGAATTGGGGCTTCAATAATAATCTTAGACTAGGCAATAACCTACCTAGGAGTGGTAACATACATATTGTGATAGCATACAATGACTGAAGTATTGGTGGCAACCAGCTTGGGAATAATGGGATTGTTGGAATGTTTGTTTGCTATTTCTGGTACAATTATTGGAGATACTATGCGTAGCCTCATATTGTGTAAATTGTATGCCTTGAAAAAAAAAGAAGCTATGCCCCTCAGGGGCACCGCTACGAAAACAGAATAAAGCTTGTTTAAAAAAAAAAGATCAAGCAGTTAGAGCTCCTTGACTGCTTGGTAAGAATATGTAAATATGTTATTGTTAATAATCTGTGCACAGGTGTACCTTAAGTAAATAATACAGAATAAACATCATTGCAATGATATAAATTGTGTACCTCCTTTTGTAACATGTCATCTGTCTGGAGTTGGTGAGACCTGTCCAACTCTCATTACAACCCCTGACATACAAGGGAGATATAATTTAATACTATTTCTTATACATTTGTTAGTAACCACATTTAAATGTAGTCCCATGTGGATGTGTTTGAACATGTCTTCGTAAACATTTTCTGAACCACAACAAAACCTTTTAACATAAACCCTTTTTGTATTTTCCTGCCTTTTGTTGTATAGTGGGTTGGGGGATGGGACACAGGGGATCAAGTGTACTTTGGGATTGTTTTTATAGTCATTGCTTATGCTTCTCGTAATATGTTTTGTTTTTGCATTGCATGGGATATTGAAAATGTTAAAATTGAAATAAATATGAATAAGCCAATCATATGTTTATGTTTCTATAATAGAATAATAAAAAAAGAATTGTGAAGCAGAAATCCAAGAGAACTTAAAACTAGAATTGGTTTCTTTCAGCCATAAAAAGATTAGATGTAATTCTTCATAATGATCATATTAATCGCTCTGAGTAATTCTTCCCGTGTAGCACATACCCTGTGTTGCTAAGTGATGCCTTCAGAGCTTCTATCCTGCTTTCTCTATTCACCACTGCTTCAATTTGGCACGTCACAAATACTTACTTGTACTTTTATCTCCACTCTGTTGCTATATAGTTTTTGTAGCATATTTTAGAGGATAGTCTGGAAAGATGCCATCCCAGCAAGGATGTTCCTTTGAAACCTCAAAGAGGAGATAACTGGCATTGTTCAGAAGTAGTTTTCTTGCCTGTGATTGGCAGCTCATTGGCTGCAAAAATCATTTCTACCGACAGGCACTTGCCAGAACCTCACTTGAAGCCCGATGCTTATTAAGCTGATTATTTGTTTTTGAATAAGTAACAGCAGCGATTCTGCATGAACTGTCACACATGCCTTAACTCATGTAAAGTGGTCAAATCATTTTGATGACATTTTCTTCGTGTTCCCAATGGTATGAGACTTATTTACATGTTGTCAACGTCAGAAAAACAGTGGAAATGTTCTACAGACAGCAGATTCCCAAGGAACTGAAAATCCCGTCTACTGTGAGGTCAGTCTCAGAAAACTTATTCTAACACATCTGTGATGGTATCTAATTCCCAGAGAGTTGATTACAATTTGTACATAAAGGTCAACTAAATAAGTTGGCACTGGCTTGTTCAAAGCAAAACAAAATAATAGCATTAAAAATAAATTGCCTTCACGGGTTGCGTGGATTGCATGGTTAAAATAATGTTAGAAACCCATTTATTTAAAGGATAGTATTCTTAAGGGTCTGATGAGCAAGAGAATCAAATCAAGAGTTGTCCCAATAGACATGTGAATATTCTAAAATCTATTTGACCAACAAATCATCAAATCCTTTTGCTGGTACAGTAGGTGATAAAACCCCCAAATTAATTGGTTATTCTCCCAATATGCATATTTATATGGTTGCTTTTACATGTACCTCAAGGGATAGAAAATCAACATGTAACTTTCATAGCCCGACAGAGAAGCTCACAGGTTTAGAAATACACATGGACTGTGTTTACTGAGATTGCTTTATATACGGGTATAGACACTCACGGACAACATGTAGTTACACCACAGGAAAACACCAACATTTTTGACAATGGGGTTCATTTACATTATTTTCTCTTGCACGATTGGGTAATGGAAGTCAGCAGAGCTTTACAACATTCACTACACTAAGGGGAAACATCGACCTGCAAAGTGCAAATTCCCTTGCAAGTTTAACGGCCTATATGCCTTTAGTAAATCAACCCCAATGACTGATTGCTTCTGAAAGTAGAACTGCAATATTTAATTTTATTGCCCTTTCTTCTTTCTGGGTTGTTGGCATCTCTAAGCTTGTAGAAGTACTGGAAGTATACATAGGGTTGATTTACCAATGGCAAATATATGGTTTACTTTGCAAGGGTATTTGCACTTTGTAAGGGAATTTTCCCTTAGCTTAGTGAATGAGGTGAAGCTCTGCTGATTACCATCATCCAATCATGTGCAAGAAAAAAATGTATTTTATTTTCTTTGCTCATGATTATGTAGTCTTTGCAAAACAAATTTCCACCACATTCACTAAGCTAAGGGAAATGTTCATTGCAAAAATGAACAGTCTATTTGTCTTTAGTGCTGAAGATAACCAAAAAGGGGGTGGAAAGCGCCACAACCTAGCGTGGATCGGCAGGGTGGTGTGTTGGGGTTTAGAGAATCTTGATGTTATACTCACATCTGGGTCAGTGAATCAAGACTTCAAAGGATGATTTCTTGAAGGTGACACTGTGTTGTGGAGGGTTGGCACTTCTGGTGGTACTTCTAGAGTATAAGCGAGCCAAAATAAATAAATAAATGGATGCGTTTTATAAGTGCAGATAATTGGCAGATGTGAATTCATAAACTTACCATTAAGTAAGTAAAGATGCGACATCAACGACGAAGGTCCTTAAGAGATGTGATGTGGAGGTGAAGATCCAGAACAAACTGAGCGATGAATTGTCTGCTAGGTCAAATAGTTGATGGTGGTTCCGTTAATGGTGGTTTATCATTGTGCTGATCTAGATCACATGTGGGAAAACTGCCAGCCTTGGTCCAGTGATGTGGAGAACGCCGGCTTGCTTGATTCAATGGAATATGGTTTTGGGTGTGGGGGAAGGAAGGTGATAGCTCATTGCTGGGGCTGATGATCATTGTGGGGGAATTGTAAAGGCACTGTGGTTGGCACCGCCAGGGGCGGAACTACCGGTGGTGCAGCCGGTGCCGCACCCTGGGGCCCAGGGCTGTGGGGGGGCCTACTGAGTGGTGGTGAGGGGGCGCCAGGCAGTAACAAGCAGGCCAGGCGGCGAACACAACTTTGGCAGCTGATAGGGCAGCCCTGGGGCTTCGGGCATGAGGACCCAGCGAGCAGCTGCCGCCTGACATTGCAGAGGGAGACCCGGGGCGCGTCTGACTGCTCGGTGAGTTTATTTTCCTTTTTACAGCTCCCCCCTCCTTCCTCTCCCTCCCATCCCTGTGCTTCCTCCGGCTGTGTGAATTGACACCAGCCAGGAGGATGTTATCGAACAGTTGAGGAGAGGAGAGGTGACTTGCCATGTTACAACATGGAATAGAACAAAGCTGTACAAGAAAGTTTCAAGTACAACTATATTCTGTTCTGTGTTCTAATACATCCCATCACAAACATATCACCGCCTGCTTCATCCACATCTGCTGCCCCCCTGCTTCATCCACATCTGCCCCCTGCTCCATCCACATCTGCCCCC